>NC_056745.1:1363463874-1363763874 GCF_019279795.1 Protopterus annectens
GCATACCGAAAATTGCAGGCACCTTCAACTATTAATGGACAAAGCATGGCTCATAATTTGAACATTTTTTTAAGTATACTGAAGTGGAAAATTGTATGAAATACATTGCTGATGTCTGCTTAGTTTGATTCAGTTTTAAAGGTCAAAGCCCTGTCTAAATAAACTCTTGAACATTAACTTTTTACAGAATATACTTCTATGTCTGAGTAACTGTAGTAATGAAAGCACTACACTGCTATAAATGGATGGAAGTGGATCACATACGCTAGAAGTACTCAGGCTCAAACCCTGTACCTTGGGTACAGGGTAAAAACAGCCTGAGGTCCCTAGCCACCACCACTTGTGAATTAAAGCCTCATGTTTTTGATCTGTTCCTCAAAATCTGTGGTTTTCAGGATTGTGGCAAATCACTGAAGGATTGAATTCACTAAATAACAGGCATTTGAATTTCAGACTTTATATTCTTCAGAAACTAAATGGTAACACAAAACCTTTTATTCTAGCACTTTTCTAAGTTTATAAGTTCAGTATTTGAAATGTGTCCCTATTTTGAGACTGTATTCCCCCATTATTGGCTTTGTACAGGTTTTTTGTGCCAAGAGGTTGAAACTAGAGCTATGATGAGAAGTGAGAACTGAATTGACAAAATGATAGCCATTTAGGCTACCTTGCAGGAAACTGCTGATTTGGCATAGTGGTATGTTGCTCTGACTGCAGTGCACAGGGTCCTGGGTTCAAGACTTGGCAGTGAAATGCATTGTGGTAACACATTTTATTCTAACAACTTTCCAAAATGTTTGTCTCCCCCAAAATAAAAAAAAACTGAAATTGAAAATAAGTGTGAGAAGTTGTGTGTGTGTGTGTGTGTGTGTGTGTGTGTGTGTGTGTGTGTATATATATATATATATATATATATATATATATATATATATATATATATATATATATATATATATATATATATATATATATATATATATATATATATATTCTGAATTGGGCAGTTTTGTCATTATTGGTTCATGCATTTTATTTCATTGTCTACTGGAAAAATGTTCATGCAATAAGTTTAAAATGCACTCTAACAAGTGTGCTGTATTATACAAGGAATATAATTTAATAAAGTCAGGAAGGTGTATCAAAAAACACATGTATGCTTCTTGTTTTGTGTGCAAGGGGCCAATGATTTGAAAACAGCCCAAAGGTAATCTTTATCCACCATTGGTCAGATGCATTTTCTTTGGATGTGGTATGTGGGTTTCAATGCTGTTTCAATGGCCGAAAAGTGTTAATGCCAAGTCTATTTTCATTATGAGAACGTATTGCTTTCTTTAGCAGATGTCTTAGTGTTTGTGGACTGTGCTATAAAATGGAAAAATAAAATCCAAATAATCACTGTAGAAGTAAAACAGTATGCACACATTAGTGTTTACAGTAAATGGGGCGAAATAGACAGGTAATGGGACATTGGAAAGGCTGCAGGGGTACTCTGGTGGCATATTTTGGTTGTCTGTTCTTCAGTTTGCCTTTGAAAGTTGGTATCCCACAATTCCAATGGAGTGGGCTGGGTTATGTAATTTTGTATGCAAATTTGATGTTAATCAGCATACAGATGTGTACCTATTTTTCATGGGACTTGTCCAGATTTTTGATGTTTCCAGGTTGAGAAGTATTTTATATATAGATATGTAGATTATATATATATATATATATAGTAAACTCGGTAAAAAAATATCGAAGAAATGCAGTAACATTTTCTCATGCTGCACTTCCTGTTTTCCCCCCTCAGAAACATACCTTACACTTTTAGAGTTTTAAAAAGGAAGACAGGAATAAATTCCTTCTCTCCCCAATCTTATAATAACTCAAACCAAACAAATAGTAATGGGTACAGTATTAGTCAGGCCTATTTGTAATAGTGACTCTCAAGCAACCAGAAACACACGCACACACACACACGCACGCACACACACACACACACACACACACACACACACACACACACACACACACACACACACACACACACACCAAATCTATCTGAAAGACAATTATCTACAAGCATTACTATCATACAAAAAAATCTCCCAGCTCAAAGAGAATATATGGGAGGCAAATTCAGTACGAATTTTAATATGGAATAATTTAACAGAGTACAAAATAATTTCCCCTTTTTTCAGGATTATAAAAATTTAAATTTTCTGATTTTCCCATTTACACACACAGCGGTACATGCATTCAAACAGTTGACAGCTACATTAACTTTTTTTCAGAACTGTTCTTTGTTACAGCAAGCTAAAAAAAAAAATCAACTACAACTAACAGACACCAGACAGAAAATAATCTGGGAGCAGGTTCATCATAAATTATAATATGTAATGACTTAATGGAGTATAAAATAATTTGCCCTTTTTCATGACTATAAAAAAGTCGAGAAATTCTTATTTTGCCATTTCCATACTCAGCAGTACATGCATTCAGAGTTGACAGACACATTTTTTCAGAATTGGTCTTTTGTTATAGCAAGCTAACAGCCACCAGACAGGAAAGAATTGGTAGAGAATGCCAACATGACAGTATGACAGCTCTTTGCAAAATAATACAAAAATTATTAAAGATTTGAATTCTATTTTGAAGAGTGTGTACCTAAAACTTAACCCACAAAAGTTATGATGTACTAAACAGACACTAGTTTCTCTGCACAATAATCTGATTCCTCGTACTGCTGGTAGGAGCTTGTCCTTAACAGTATTATTTTTTATTTAAATGTATTTATTTATTTGTCATAAACAGTAAAGTTTTTCAAACCCATTCAAATGGGATTAGCATTGGAAGAATTCCAATTCAGTTTCAAGACTTCAATCTACTGATGCTCAATTTGCTGCACAAAGACAGCTATACATGAAGAACATATTTTCAGTGGTTCATAGATTAGTACACATTTTCAGTGGTGTGCTCACTTGTGAATTCTTAATTCAGTTCTTACTTTAGTAATCACGAAGTATGACATTCTCACACCACGTTACTAACTCTGTTGGAGTTCAATAACAGCATAATTCGTATACAATGTCCTACATATAGGACTGCAGATTTTCCCCGTCTTAGTCACACACATTACTTGTACTATTGCAACACAGTAATTAGTTAAACTTGTATCAGTACATGCCAGTGTTACATTCATCTCTCCAGTTACTGTTGCTGAAAGTTGATGTCATGGTGTTCTGCATTAATGCACCTTTTTTAATTTTTTTTTTTTTTGGGGGGGGGGGGGTGGCAGCAAAGAGCTGTTGTGGAAAAAGTACTACTTCAAAAACAACAAAAAAAAAGTCTTTTCCACGACAGCCAGCATGATGTTATGCAGAGCAGTAACTTGCAGCAAATGAGAAATAAGACAATTGGCTTTCAAAGAGTGTGTGCGCATGCATGTGTGTGCACGTGTGCATGTGTAAACAGCAGGATAACTGATTTGGCCGGATGCTGATAGTAAACAGCTTTAAGTATATAGGTGGTAGCTTCAATTAACATCCTGAGTGCAAGACACCTGGCTTAGGTAGGGAGGTGCAGACGGAGCATAAAATAGTAAAAAAATGAATTCTCATGAGAAAGAGAAGAACTGGGCTGGAGACCAAGATACCTCATAGCTGAAAGTCAGGAAACCTTCACCCAATACAACTAGTAACACCTAAGATGTACATACTCTCTGATCTCTTATGTCATTTGCTACACACACACATATATATGTAAACATACACATACACACACGTATATAAATTCATCCAAAACCCCTTTTCCCCCATTTTTACACATCAGATTAGGATATCACTAACAGTGACAATCATCTAGATCCAAGGTTCACAATATACATACATATACATAAATGCACCCATGTGTGTGCCTGCATAAATACAGCAGATCACCAAAATGATAAAAAGCTGAGCATGTTGGTTCTCCTTCCACTACGACTCCCATCCACTGATGGCTACAGCCCCTCTGCATGTGAAAAATAAACCAAAACTGCAGTGAATGGGGGAGTAAAGTGGGCCTGAAACTCCAAAACAAACAAAAAAAAGTACATTAAAAACAAAACAAGCAACACCACTGTGCCCCAGTGCCAGCAACCTTATTCAGTGTAAAAATGCCAGTAAAATAGTTAATGTATTTTCTAATGTTTTCCACAAACACATTTTCTCATTACAGACTACAACCCTCCCAAAATGATGTAAAAAGTATCTGTAAACATATACCTTTGGGTAAGCAGAATTTTTCCCTACTCATATACTGCCAGCAGGCTGCCTCATTATCATAGTTCTCTCTTTTATTAAATTTCTGTGAAGTACTTACATTTATGTCAAAATACATCTACATTAAATATTATTTTTCTTTCTTTTACTCTGAGAAAGGATTTGTTTGGTCCAGTAGAACTGTCAAAATAAAGCTTGCTACTTTGGATAATACATGTAAATCACTTGCGCCCTGACAGTCTACATAAGACAGATTAATCCCATTTAAGAGGACAAAGTACTTTGCACAGAAGAAATGTAAATGACACTCGCAGACAGCAATTTCTAAGCAAGCACACAGTGACAGCAGCTACTTCAAACAGTGATGACAGACATCAATGGGGTGCCTCTGAAAATGGTTGCATCAGCTGAGCCTGGAAAGGTTTTAGGGTACCATCTAAAAAAGTCAAAGCTGCAACATTGCCCCTTTCCATTATTAGATTCTCGTACTGTTCATTTGAAAAACATTATATCGATTAACGGAGTGGGTCAGTACTGCAGCAGTTAATGCTGCTGCCTAACACCTGATTGCTCAGTTCACTGCTCAGTTGGGGTGGTTTTGGTTCTAAATCTGGATGCTTCTCTTTGTCCATTTGGGTTTTCACTAGGGTCACTGGCTTTCTCTCCATTACAAATACATATATTCTCAGTGATAAGACTTCAAACTGGGGACAGGGCAATGTAGTTCAGCTTTTACGGATCCTACCCCCTCTACATTTTTATCTGCAGTTCTTTACAGTGAACAAATTACTAGAGTTTGTTTTGTAGGAGTGCCATTGTAAAAAACAGAGGCTGGAATGATGAAAAAGAAAGTGTCTGTCACTGAAGGCAGTTGCGCAGATGCCTGTGAAGCCACAAGACATGGCTGAGACAAACATGGCCATTAAATCATGCAAAGGAGCTAACAATCCAATAACGTGTAACAAAGGCTGTATGAAACAAGTTTCAACTGATAAGGAGGGGAATTGTGAGAGAAAAATTAGATCACCAGTATATACAAATAAGATAGATAAGAAAGTATCAGAGACAGAAAAAAAATGTTCTGCACATCACTTGCAGAAAATGGGTTCTGGTATGAAAGGGTTAGTGATCAGGATGACTGCAGTGGAATCAAATGTCGACATGATGGAAAACAGACAGAATGATGCAGAGGAAGGATGATGAAAAATCCATTTCAGGAATTCCAAAACAGATAGAAGCTGACAATCCCTACCATTCTCTACGTAGAATGAAACTCCCCAAACCATTAATGCAGCTTTAAGTATTACATTACAGATACAAAAAAAGAGGAAATAAGAAAATACAGATAAAGAAGCATGTCATTAATTAAGGACCTGCAAAAGTAAATCTTCCAAGCACCCTACCATAAATTTTCAGAAAATGCATTTTTGTGGTTCTACTCCCAAGTTTAATATAACACCCATAGTCTTCCTATGACAATCAGCGCTGGCCGGTGGACTGCTCCAGCACTATATCAAGGTAAATTTCAATGTATGTTTTGCAGGGGCCTTCACCCCCTAACCCCCCACCTCGACATCCCCAATATCTAAAAGTACTACCTTTGAGGTCACACTTAGAAGAAATGGAATACATGCACTTCCCTTTCTTTTGAGGTGCTGCTGTTTCACAAGAGTGTACACACTAAAAGTTGGGATGTTGGCAAAGCACCCCTAATCAAGGGATGCAAGAGGGGGGGTATCCCCCTGCAACTACAGCATGAAATTGCCTTCACCTTAATACAGCCAGCCAGCTAGGGTAGCAGGACTGTAGGATCTATCAGATCAGCATCTACGTGTTCAGTGTTGATTAAATGCAGCAGAATCGTGTTTCAGTATCACTGCATATAACAAAATGGGAGCATTTAACATTACTGGATAATTCTGGGCAGTACTCTCAGGTCACTCCACACAACTAAAAGGTTGGTAGGAGATGGTCACTGGGTAGGCTGGCACTGCCAGGTAGCACTGCTCCCACAAAGACAGGCAAGGAGGCTGCCTAGTTCCTGCAGCAGAAGTGACTTCTCTGGAGAGACAGGAAACTAGATTCTTCCAGAATATATTCTGCTTCTTCACAAAGCTAGCACGAAGAATGTTCACAGATAAAACCCATACTCTTTCAACAAACACTTAAAACTGCCCAATTTTGTTGTCGGTTTCCTTTACAGGATAACGACGGCAAAGTTTATGTTAAATTCCTACACCCAAAAGGTAGGTTTCATCATTTCAGTCAGCATGTAACATGAGAAAATCTCCTACAAGTGGAGGATTTGAAACGAAGTACTTCCCCAAGTCTTTGAAGGGTAACATTACAACTGGTAGTGACCACTGTTACTGGTACTGCTAGAGTCTGCTGAAGCAAAACATTTATGCCCTGCACCAGTGGCACTTTAGCCATTAGACAAGCGGTTACCTCTAACCTGTGTGTGTGTGTGTGTGTGGGGGGGGGGGGGGCAACAGATACATCCATATATTATGAGCTGAAATAAGAATTGAACCCATGCTAATGGAGCAATAATTGTTCAACTTCCCCCTACTGATCATATAATGTAGTTTTTTTCTTCCTCAAAAGCACCTATTGCACACCCCTGAGCTCACCCTAACTACCACTAAGTATGTGTTTTACAAAACAGAAGTAAAATACAGTTGTGTAAGAGCTTACTATGACAGGATATGTCCTGCTTTTCAATGTCACAGTATTCCTTAATAAAAAGGATTCCTACTGAGGGTAACCGTGTATTCGGCCAGCATACCAAAGCCTTAGGCCCTTCTAGGCACAGTACGTCAGACGTGTGTTCTACATCTAGGACATAAGTTACATAAGTGACGTACAGGTGCCTAATCCTCACAATTGAATTACCCCAGGAGAAACAGAGCACCCCAATAAGAACAACATAATACGATGTGCATCCAGAAAAGGGATACAGATGGTCCTTTTAGCAAGAAGACAAGAAAATAGAAATCAAGAAGTGGAAGAAGGGAAAGAAAATACTACAACAGTGAAAAGTAGGACATATACTGTTACAGAATGTTCTTACACAACTGTACTCTGGCCTTTCTTATCACTATTACTGCATTCCTTACTACAGGGAGACTACAAAAACTACTGCAGAGGATGGGAGGAGGAAAAGGCAGCCTAAGAACCCTCCAAAAAACATGAATGGCCCTGGCAAAACCAGTTCTGGCCCTAGACACTTCAACTTGTAACATTTAGTAGAAGTATGTGCAGAATACCAAGTGTCAGCTTCTAAAATGGATCTAGCAACCAGACCCTTGAAAAAAGAACCAGAAGATGCTACCCCCCCGGGTAGAATGAGCATGAACAGAGGAAGAAAGCAGCTTGCCGTAAAAAGAACACCAAAAAGAAATGACCTTAGAAATCCAAAAGAAATGGTTTTCTTAAAAACAGCCAAACCCCATTTCTTGGTATGAAAGAACAGCTGCTCAGATTTCCTATAATTAGTTTGAGCTAAACAATATCTGAGCTATCCATCCATACAAATACAAAGTATAGAATCCTTTCACCAGAACTGTGATATGAAGGGGAAAAAAGAAAAGGTGAATGGATTTAAGGGCAAGTCACTGACTACTTTGGGCATAAAGGAATGATTGCTGTGAAGAGAAACTCTTTCTCTATGAAAAAACAAAACAGGGGGAATTGCCACAAGAGCCTGTAGTTCAGAGACCCTTTTGGCAGAAAAGTCACCAACAAAAGTCGTCCAGGTACAGAACTGCAAAGTATATGTTACTAAAAGGTGATCTACACCTGGCATACAAGTCATCCTTGGGTCCAGCTCTGATGGACCTTTTGCACAACCACACAGGACCACTAGATTCAAATGTTACTTGTGACATAGGTTCATAGGTTGGTACTAGGCTATCGGCCTAGCCATAACAATTCCCTGGCTATTTCTTTCCATAATATCGACTTCCCTGGTCCCCTGTCTAACAGGGTGACTGACGTGATCCCCAGGGTGAATTTCCCATCTCCCATCCAACTGTCAAGGTTCCTTTAGAAGAGGGCCACAGAGGCGTTCTGCTTGACATGTATGGGGAGTCTATTCCAGAGTCTGGAGAAACTCTGGGTCAGGAACCTATCCCTCCAGAATGTTTTGTTCATTGTGATGACAAGGTTTAGATCCCTGGAGCATGTGGCTCTGAGGGATTGGGATTTCTTTAAGTGCAGCATGTTCAACAGCTCTGGATTTGACATGGCCTTGTATGTTAAGCAGAGATAGCCTATGAGTAGATGACATGCAACAGAGTATAGCTGGAGCTTTTTTAGATGGTCAGCATAGGGCATCTGCTTTAGGCCTGTGATCCTTTTAGTGAGGTATTTCTGCGGCCTTTCCAGTTGTTGCAGATGTCTTGAGAAGTACATACCAAATGGGGCATTGTATTCTATAATGGGTCTAATAAGGGATGAGTACAGTGGAACAATGGCCTCCTTTTTTCTGGATGAAAAGCCCTTAGTGATGAGTTGTGCCACATAAATAAGAAATGCTGTTGAGATAGATGTGTCTTACATGAACTCCATGCTCTGGAACAGGCTCCCCATCCATGTCAAGCAGAGTCCATCCCTAACCCTATTAAGTACAACTTTGACCAATGCATGGGAAATCGGAAATTCACCTGGGTTTGGTCCCACATATCTGATAGAGGCAGACATTAAAGCCCAAACATATCTTCTACATAACCTCTAGAAACTTCCTAACTAACATACCCTTCCTAACAAACACCTGTGATACACAGGAATACAACTGGGTTGTCTTGCAGAGCTAGGCTTATAAAGACCCCGGTGGTCATTAGGCTAATTAACTATGAACCTGAAACTACAGGAAGATACAGGGCCAAAAGAAGATGGATTCAGCTTTTTCTGGAGAAAATTAAGGTTTCAAGAAGGTGGAATGGACTTTCTTGGGAACCTAATGTGAAGAATGCCTTTTAGAAAATATTTAACTTCAATCCTAGAGGAAAGTGGCTGATTCAAGGGCAGAAAAGTAGAAATGTCTGACAAATGAACTTTAACAGATGAGTATGTAAGGCCAGAATTGAACAACTCACATAAATAAGAAAACAGTAGGAATACCCACTAAAAGAGAGAGTCTTATTCATGACTGTGACACCAATAAGAAAATATCTTCCATTTTAGCGACATGTGATTTTCTAATAGTTTGTTTTCTGGCCTTATGCAGAACCCAAAAACCATCTTCAGAAAACTGGTGTTGAGAAAAGAATCAAACCCCTATCATTCAATGAGTCAACTGTAGGGTAAGCAGAGCAGATTATGTCCTTGGCCTGTGTAAGAAGATCCATCTGGTGAGGTAGCTTGTGATTACTGCCCTTAGCCACATGAAATAGAAGGGGAGAACCAATGCTGTTTGAGCCAAGAGGGAGTCAAACAAGATTCTGGGCCTTTCCCATACGATACTGTGTAAGACTTGGGCAAAGCGGAGGAGGTTAAACATACAGACGCATCACTTTCTAAGAAAAAGTCATGGTATCCACTTTCCAAGCCAAAGGATTTGACAACCTGCAACAGAACCTGGGAAACTGCCTGTTCATGGGGGAGGCAAACACATCTACTGGAGAAGTACTCCACTGACAGATAATGCCCAGAAAGACCTCTTTCTGAGGCAAGCATTCGAGAGGAGCAACCCTGGACGCCCTCAGGTTATCTGCCACAAGACTGTGCTCTGAGGGAATATAAACTGGCTAAAAGATCAGATTATAGCAGACAGAAAATTCCCAAACAAGAACAGCTAGCTTTCAAAGAAGGTGTGACTTTGTACTGCCCTGTTTATTTATGTACCACATGACAGTGGTTTTGTCTGTGTAAACCTGTAGAGGACCCAAAACTCAGAAGGACTGCAAGACTTGACTGCCTGACTTCAATGAGAAAACCAGGAACCTCTTTCCTAATAATTATCTGGGGAACCCCTATGCCCTTTTGTAATCTGTAGCAGACATATGCTCAACCTCGGCACACATGCAAGAAGCCAACCCCTTGTCAGCCTCCTACTGGACCTCAACAGAGGGAAGGAGTACAAACCAGACTCTAATTTCAATCAGGTTCTTCAATTTAAACAGTACTTTTGAAAGGAAATGGGAGTTAGTCCTAACAGATGCATGATCCTTGTGAAAGGTCCAACAGGTTTCTTTACATCCAAGGGAATACAAATCTAAGGTCTTGCCAGTAGAAGCTGTCAGCACAAGAATTTTGCAAGAAACAAACTACCTCCACCAAAATAGCAGGGGAGAAGGAAATTCTATAGAGATGGACACATGTAACACTTGTTTAAAAACCTGCTTCATACTCTGCTGCTGGGCCACAATCTTTTACTTCAAAAGATCATAAAGAGCTGATATGTGTGCCCAAGTTCAACTCAATGCAAAAAAAGCAGGTTTTACACAGGGGACAAGCTACTCAAGTATCCTCCCTGACATGTGGAAGGATTTGCCATCACACCTTTTTACTTGTATAAACTCCACAGGGATACAAGCACTGCAAATATACTGCAACATCAGCGAATCCTTGTGCAAAACATAGCCACAGAGATCTATGGCCTGCAGATTGTAGAAGCCTACTGAATCTGAAAATTTAACCAAGGCTAGGGAAGGCCACACACACACACACACACACACACACACACACACACACACACACACACACACACACGTTGTCTGTAGTATCAAATAAAGCTGTGACCCCTTGCTTTCCCCAGTCAGAATGTATACATTCAGGGAATGCACCAACTCCAAAGAAAGGGAACAACATTTATTCCCCTTCAAGTCAGTGTGACTGAAGATGCAACTACTGAACAGAAAAATATATTTTTCTACAAACCCTTTTTTAACAAAGGTAAAGAAAAAATCTTCAGTCTCTCATGCACGAGTCGTGCAACAGTCCCAAGGCAATTTCCCTCTATGGATTCTTAGTAGGACATTTACGGGCTACAGGTTACTTCACATTTTTTCATGCCATTTCTTCTTTTCTACAGCATTCTCCCCAGAACCAGGCAGACACTTCTCCTGCATCCAGGCCAATTTATGAGATTATCAGAGCCAAGGCACTCCTTTTCAAACATGACTAGGATGACTGCTTGTTAAGCAGCAGTCTCTGAGGGAATTTTTCTAATACAAGAAAGTTTCTCTGACAACCTTAAAGAGAAGCATAACAATTACAAAACACTGCCTAAAGCACTATTCACAAATGCATTATTTATGAAATACTCACTATTTACAGAACAAGTTATTTATATTATTTTGACCAACCAAAGGGTGAGAACAACTGCTACATCATGTTACTATATATGCTGTGTGTGCGTGTGTGTGTGTGAGACACGCTCGCACGTACTTAAATGAACTAGTATATTATACCCAGCATGTCAGAACAGACTAAAGCTGCCCATGTGATTACCTGAGTTCAAGGAAATTAATTCTGAGTAATTAAACTTTAACTATCCTGAGTAACTAAATGTGTACCTAGACCATCTGAATCATACTTCAATATTACGCAGATAAGGCTGCCAAAACAACTGTAAAAGTACAGCTTGTGGTAAGTGTGTAAATAATAAAAAGTGAACAAGTAATTTTCACTGTTTCACTTGTTTGAAAATATTGCTGTGGAGAGATGTCCAAGAAAGACACTCGGGATTTTAAATTCAAAGGAATTACAAATCCACAAAGTCCAGTCAAACAAGAGCTCAAACCAGTGTCTGCAATCACCAACATAAGACAACTTTTATCTAAATATGAAAGGATGAGGAAAGAAAAGGTGGCTTTCATTTTCTGCTGCTGTGCAGCTGGACTGAAATGTAAACACATGTAGATGAAAAAGCGGGCAAGCTGCATACATGCAGCAGCATGGAGCAAAATTTTGCTTTGCGAATTGCAATTGTTTTATACTTTAAAAATCCTGGCAGTTGAAACTTCCATAATAAAGCATTAAAATGTATATTAATGATTCAGAACCATGATAGATGCCAAGGCAGTCAATACATGCCTTGTAGCAGAGACTAATCAGTCCTAAAGCTCTATCATGAGGTCATCATTTACTGCTTCTACATCTCCCATGGGGGCGAACAGTCTGCACAATTTCTGCAAGGCAAGATTCTCAATTTATTTAGCCTACCGTCACAGCAGCTGTACCATTGTACAGTAATAGCCCAACTTGTGTTACTTTATTAAAAAGGAAAATAAAGGGGAAAAAAAAGATTATCTAGACCCTTTAACAGAAATTCTCTGTTCCTGGCAAAGTAAAAGGCATTTTTAAAAAGTATCCTTTTGAATGGAATAACAGTATGCATGTAGTAGTCAAGAAATGCTAAATACTTTGTTTGTTTGTGTCTTTCGGCTTTTCCCGATTAGGGGTCGCCACAGCGGAACTCCGGTCCACTAATGATTGGCAGTTGATTTTTACATACTGGCTTGCCAGGCCTGATGCACAACCTTCAACGAAGGTATGCCCATTCACGCATGTCTCCACGCAGGACACGCTCTAGGTGAGAATTGAATCGAACAGCGTCTTACTGTGAGGCGAAATGCTAAAGACTTTCTTTACTGTTCAAAGTTTTAGAAAAGAAAGATGAGCATGAAATGGTTACATCTGTTCCAGTAAAACTAAAGAAAAATATCTGAACACAATCTTGATATGTTAATAATTGAATCCTTTGTGGAAACATGTCCTTCGGGCTACCCACATATGTGTTGGACGTACATATTCATTTCAGTATTGGTGCATACTTGCATGTTCCAACCACAGGGGCAAAGGGAGCATACATGAAACACACAGACGACAAACCAAGTAAGAAAATCTGCTCAGTACATTAAACAAACTGAAAAGAACTGTCACATTAGTGCTGAGGGTCATGCACTATACAGATAACCCCATGTAACACAAAGCAGAACAGAACAAATCTCAGCAAATCCACTGCAAGAACTATCTGAGCCACATAAAAGTGTTGACCTTGTAATAGTGTTCACTGTTCATTCACTGTTCATTCACTGTAAAACTGAAATGTCATACGCTACTCCATTACATCACTGTAGTACATACTTTTCAAATCTGTGACTCCCAGTATCAGGCTAGGGACACTTATTTGTAAATAACATGCACACATTGCTCAAAACCTAGATTCTCTCTGCTAGTGGCTGTACTCATTGACTAGTCTGCCTTTATGTTTCTTAATGATGCATCTGCAATAACTGCTCATTGCTTAAGTCACTCATTTCCTCTTCTTATGTTTGCCTACCTTATCTTATACACAAAGCTGCATTGTCTGAATTTATTCGGGTATTATTCTTACTGCTTTTATCTAACATATGGTTTATACAAATTTGAATTGATAGATTTTGCTGTGATTTCATTCGTAGTCAGGAATGACAGCTGCCCATGACTGTGGGAACAAGGCTGGCCTAATGTACATTGACTGCAATAAGTGCACTAAACCAGTAAACAAGTACAATTAATTAGTAAACAAACCAATTGAAAAATGTATTAGTTGTGGCTTTCTAATGAAACTGTGAATGTTCCGCGAACATGAAACTTTGTAAAACCTTGAAGCACACCACAATCAAAACAATTCACTAAAAAGTGCTTTTGCAGTGGGGCCAACCTCCCTGCACCACCACAACAAAGAGGACTGCACCCCCAACACTGCTGCAACTCATACACACCATCTCTTCTAGATGGCTGCATTTCGGGGAAAGGAGAAATCCCTCAGATACCACAGTCTCAGTCTTCAGATAGAAAAAATTTTTGCACATTAGTGAGAACATACACAAGACTGGCACTCAGCGTACACAGTACACAATACATACAACTGACATGCACAGTGTGTGTGCTCACCAAATCTCCATGCACAGCATATGTTCAATATGCTTGGCCATGTCACACACATTAATGCCCACTGAAAAAGCACTGGACAATGTAGCAAGCATAAAATGTTAGTGGGGTCAGCCAAAAGGAATTAACATCTAGGTACTCACTACAGATATTAAATTAGGGATCATCTGGTCACCTTTTCTAGATCCATATCTCAAGCATGTCTGCTGCACAGAATTCAGACACTGACTGTATGAATGAGTTTTAGGCACCATGTTAAGCACACTGCACAAGACAGACAAACCACACGACTGTGCAAGTACACAGAAGTACTATAAAATCAGTCAATGCTGGCTTACTATATCACAAGGAATATGCTGGCAACAGATAAAAGTAATCACAGTGATGAATATACAAGGGGACGGGTCTATATTACCATATCGAATTGTAATAATCTCAAATGCTGATATTAGCGAAAACGCAGGTAAACGAACTTGCTATTGTGGGGTGCTGAGCCCCCACACCCCCTGCTAAATATATATTCCAACTCCAAGGTCGCACTACAGTGAGGAAAGGACAAATATTCCAATTTTCACTGCACCGCGACCCCAAAAACACAAGTTTGTTTACCTGCGTTTTTGCTAATATCAGCAATCGAGATTATTACCATTCGATATGGTAATATAGACTCAAAGGGCACATAGCTGTTCTAGCTACATTATAACACATAATGTGGCCTGGACAACATTTAAGTAGGAAGAGCAGGTTTCTTATATACATGCAAACCTACTGGCCTTGAAGTTAACTTTGTTATGTATGACCCTATTAGGAGTTGTGCCATAATCAGCAAGAAATCCCATCTAGAAAATCTAAGTGATGAAGCTAAGTGTCTATGGAGGTCCTGAGGTCTATGGCCAATGCAAGGACAATAAAAACAAATCACATTTCTGCAGTGACTGGAAATGCTGACTGTAAAGGAGCAGGATCCCAGAACTCTGCTACATCACATTTGAAAAGCTGCTTGAAAAAGACAGCTCATTCATTACTGGGGCAGTGCGATCTGTGTATGAGGCAACAGTCATGATCCCCTGGGAAAAAATGAGTGGCCTCATATGACCAACCATGAAGATAAATGGACATTCCTCATCCAGGCCCACATATGCAAGCAATTGCATACCATTCGTGTGTTGCTAGGCAAAGCCACCAACAGCAGCAGGACCAGGCATTCTTGCATACTTTAATGATGTGTTAGCCAGAAAAGGCATGTTAGGGAAAAAGTCAAGAGGTGAAAGACAAGTCTGATCTCACACTACAGTCAACTTGCAAACTCTCAAACTTTGAGCATTCAGTGATGAATGCTGCCTGAAGCTGCTTCCCCATATAAGAGCTGCTGGTTCTATCTGAAAATGATTCTACACGGACAGCTGCAGCAAAGGTGCATAGTGACACTGTACAATCACCAGAGTTGCAGCTACCGTACAACTTGTCAAATGGTACTAGCCTTCCTACTGAGTGGTGAAATCAGTGAATCATTAAATGAGTTCAAGTGTAACTGTGAAGGGGAAAACCTTGGAATTTACGAATGTTTCCCAATATTCTCTCACCCCAAATGGTACAGTGTACCATTTTTTTTCAAAGGTGGAAACAAACTTGTACTGTGCTAGCCATCATTCTGGGAGTGGCCTGGTAAACCTTAATATGTAAATGACCCAAAACAAGATACACGCCTGGCATAGAAGAACTACAGCTCTCCTGACTTAATACCGTATGTATCAAAGTGAAGTGCAGAACTGAAGCAGGAATGTGTTTATTACCTCATGACAGGGATGACACAATCAGCTGGGAAGAGAAGTGTTCTAATTAGGGCATGACAACTGCCCATGACTGTGGGGAATGGCGTCCAACAACACTGAAGTTTACCTTATTATACAACTGTGTCCCACAGCTGAACAGCTCAGAATAAGCAGTGGCATGTGCTGACGGCCAAATACTGCTTCATCACACACAAACACACACACCTTTGCCAGGGCTGTGCATTTCAAATGTGGTCTGCACTACATAAGCACATGGGCATTAATTTCATCAATGTGAAGAACCCTGCAAACAATGAATTATAGCTACTGTCAGCTGCACACACAACAGTGCGTTTACACATACAACATAATACTTTTCAAATAAATCCACAGTACCTAGTGCAAATGACACTCCAGATGTTATCGTTAACAATTTACACAGCTCCTATTCTAACAAGTGAGAAGTTACTGAGACTAACTATTCACTTTTAAAGACTCAAATAAAAGGAAGCTAGAAATGGCATCTCAAGTTTAACTGCTCATATGTGTCAATATAGATGTGCAAGAAAACTCTGAAGTAATGAAACAACGCAGTTGCGATAGCTAAAAGAAAATAGTACGCATGTGTGTCTGTTAGGAAGGGGGTAAAACTTTGTTTTACATTTTTCATGGTCTCTGTCACTCTTCCATTCTATTAACTTCATTATTCGTAAAGTTACAATGAGAAGAAAAATATATCAGGCAAATACAAAACTTTCAGACAAGGTGCAAGGTAGTACACGCTGACATATAAGCATTAAAATAATTTCTAAATAATTTCTAGGTTAAAAGTGAAACGAGTTTAAAGGAGTACAGGAACCATGCCCGTGTTATTAAGGGGTAAAGTGCATACAGACACACACGCTTGTTCAGGGAGTACTACTTTATTTTGTTTGTTTTTGCACTCTCACCCTAGGGTAATGAGAACAGCACTCTCACCCTGGGGTAATGAGAACATGTTTTTGCACTCTCACCCTGGGGTAATGAGAACATTTGCTTTTCTTTCTACATACGCAGACATACAGTAATGACTGTGAAACATCAGTGAAGTACAGTTTTCTGAATAGACTACACAATGAAAGATTTGTACATTCACAATTGCCTTCTTCTGAGCCAGCATGTGTTTCTTAATCAGTTCAAGCATGTTTACCAAGATTCCATGAAGCAATCAAGCTTTTGTTTGACCATATGAAATAATGTTAGCGCACAAACATAATTATCGAACAGTTTAAAAGTTCTAAAATAGGAACAATAAAAAGTACATTGCACATACAAAGGTCAGCTTGTACATTCAGCCTAATGCATTCCAGAAATAACCATATCTTAATATAAACAGTTTAAAAACATCTCAAAGATTTATCATGCATCTATACATACTATCCTTTAATTTTAACATGATTAGTTATGGATTTTGAAATTCTTCCTTTTTAATATCAGATACATGCTGAGACATCCTTCTCTTTGGTTTCTAGTGGTTTTTCCTATGCAAGACTGGCATATGGCTAAATATGCCACATGAACAATATTGCAAGGTATACAGACTGAAAAGTACATTCATAGCAAATAAAATGATGAATAAAAAGATCAGATTCCCAATATAATGAGACATTTGTGAGTTGCTGGGCAACTATGATGAAACCATCTCACATTCAAGGACACTCTGTATCTCTCAAATATCTTGAGAAAAGGAGCTTCACAGAGTCTTGTAGTAGAATGCCGTATTTAACAAATTCCATTAGATAAGCGCCTTATGATTATAGCAAACTTGCAATACACTATGCTCATTAATCGTGCTTTAGGTGGTGACCTTTCAGTATGATACAAAGATATATGGTGAATACAATCAAGTTACAACTAGACAAAAAAAATTCAGTTTGAAATAATTGAAATAAAGCATAACCAGACAAGTTCATTTTCTATTTGTCTGTAAACCATGTAGGTGGACAGGTATACCCTTTTTCAGCCACATACTGGCTGAGACAGAAGGCAATTGATGCAACTGACAGACGATATAAAACTCAAGTATTCATGTTTAACTCACATTCAACCATAAAAAAAATTATTTTCCCCCCAAATCCCTCTCCCACGGAAAAAAAAGTAAAGTTCTCTTTCTTGATAATACAAGCAATGAAGTCACTTCATAGCAAATTATCGGTGATAACACATGATTATCTTAAACTCGACATGCACATACAAAATTGCAAAAGAAAAACTCATGAAAAAGTAGGGATGCTTTATACAGCCCAAAACTTTCTCAAAGAGATAATTAAAGCTACACTTGCCACTACGTATCTCCTCCCCACACTCCTTTATGGCACTCTCTTCCTTATTAACCTTCAGGCATCATAAAAATCAAATTGTGAACAATGTTACAACAGAGTTGCTAAATTTGCACCAAATACCCCTTTCAGAATCCACCACTGTACAGCACTAAAAAGCCTAAATTGTTGGAATATATACACAGCTCCTTACCACCTATAAAATTATCCAGAATCCATCTGCTTCTCCAGCACTAAACATTTTACACAACTATGTTTCCAAATCATTAAAATCCAATGACCAAAAACTCTTATCTGTCTACAAACCTATCAAATCTGCTGGGCATTGCCTGTACTCGTACCATGTTTCTAAGGCCTGAAACTCATTATCTCTGTCCATCACATCAATACCCTCCCCTACGGCTCTGTTCTTGCTCAACACCATGACAAACTATATCCCAATGTGAATGAATACCTATTCATTCCTTACATCTCCTTACTCTCACTTCTTCACCAATCTTACTTCTATCTCTCTCTCAGACTTTCTCTCTAAATATACCAAAAGCCTGCTTATGTCTAACTTCATATTGCAATTCCTGTTTTTATTAATACTAACTGTCACTTGCCCCTCTCTCTAACATAGATGACAAGCAGGTGGGGTATTTCATTTAGATGCTTTAATAGATGGAAACACATCAGGATGGATAGCAGCATCATAAAATATAAACAAACTGGTTAACAAACAGACCTTGCATACATAAACACATGTTTACATCTCAACAGCTTACTACAAAATGGCAGTCAGGCTCGCACTTGCTCAATATTTATACACTTGTGCAACCCCTTGAATAGCTTCTTAAAGATACATGCACAAATATTAATCTACATCCTCCCTCCTAAAAAGATTGCACTTTGTAAAAACAATATTAGAGTTAGACATGGATTACTATAGATATTAGAAACAAAACACAATGTTCATGTCCAAGTTGCTGTGTATCTGCTACATGGTCTGGAGATACGACCAAATCTTGTAACATAACAATATGGACTGAATTTAGCAACAGGGACAGTCTTTGGTGAACAACTTGTATCAAGAACTTCTGAATTTATCACAGGAATGGGAATAGTCTCTAACTTCTTCAGGAATTGGAACACCGGGCAACTCATTCTGAGATGAAGAGTCTTTCTCACAGGCTGTCCTGTGGCAGATGCTAAGTCTCAAATGCTTCTGATTCCACCTAAACTCTACTCCTGCATGGCTACTGGAACTTTCTGGGCTGGCCTGATTACTGAACTGACATCTGGGTTTAACTTCATGGAGTACATAACTGAAAGATTCCCTAATTTGTCTTCGAAAAGATCAGCATAGGTAGAAAAAAAAATGTACTGGGCAAAATTAGAATAGTGGTCTTTCAAGCTAACTTGGTGGACTTCCTTATTAAATGAAAGCAGTCCCATTTTCAAACTGTTTCGGAGCCCTAATAATGGCTGGACATGCCTCTTGACCACATAAAATAAGTCGTAACATCTCCCAGCAGAGTAACCTGAAAGCACTACAGAGGTCTTCAGTTTGAATTTCTTCACCACCATAAGCAACATGCTTTGCACATCTTGCTAAATCAAGCCTTTCATCATGACACACACTAGCAAATGCTTCTGCCGACATAATATTGCACTTGGAATCTGTGTCAACTTTGAGCTCTACGGGTTTGCCATTTATCCAAACAGTACAAAATACTCCATCTTTTGCCCTTAAATCTACTGCATTAACTGTTTCATTAAGCAATGACACACCATTAACATAAAGAGTAAGGTTGCAGCTCAATAAATGATCAACTCATTTCTTAAAATGTTCCCTTTTAATAAAAGAATGTGGGTCTTCTGATTTACAAAACCGTTTGAAGATTCCGTTTATTGCATTTGTGGCATTATTGACCAAAAGCTACACACTTCTCCCTTTTAGATTCATGATTTCCACCACAATTACGACAGGTGGCAATGAAACTTGGTTGGAGCCCATGCTTTGAGCTTGCCGATTCACCCCTATGCTTCACTGAGACTGTGTGAACTTTGGAATTTGATGGAAAGTTCTGGGGTTTACCAATGGGTGCTGCAGGGACTACAGTTGCTGCTATTTGCTTGGGCCCGCTTCTTTTAACCACGTGCTGCATACTGCCGACATGAGCTTTGTCACTGTACCTTCTAGAGCTATTCTCATTTGTGAGCATATCTGTGTGCTTTTCTGTGAGCTCATATATCTGACAAATCTTAATTGCCTTATTCAAAGTTAAATCACTGTCATGAAGCAAACTCTTTCTCACAGCTTCACCTTTAATACCACACACAAGTCTGTCTTTTATCAGCTCATCCCTTAAATTACCAAATCTGCACATTTTAGCTTTGAGAAACAAGGTGGTTATATATGCTCCAAAAATGTCACCAGGCTTTTGATCCCTGGTATAAACTATGTTCCTTTCCACTGTAACATTTGTCTGGGGGTTACACATTCCTCTAAATTTGTTTTAAGCACTCAGGGTCCTCCCTTGACTCAGCCGGTACAATATGACGGGTTTCCCCCTCTCCTGTGTAGATAGCAGCTGCATATACAAATGAACATTCCCTTTCTATCACTTCTGACCCAGCTAAATTAAGCAGAATAAATGCCTTTGTACGGTCATCTTTATCAGAAAATGCAGCTTGTATGAAAATGTCGTACTCTTGCTCAAACACTCTTCAGTTTTCAGCAATATTACTGGCAAACACAAATGCACTGGGTTTTCGAAATCTGTCTGCCATGCCCACAAAGCACGTGTTTGTGCATACACTAAAACTACGGCCTTTGTAATTATGTATGAACAAACTGTTCTGTGAGCTTGAAATAACATTCACATGCACAATAAACTCTTCGAAACACTGTACTTTGTGAAATATGCTCTGTAATGGCTGTATTTTGCAAAATAACTTTACTGTAACACTGCACAAACAGGAGAACATTTTATACACTTCTGATAACTCAAGATATCTTTGATTAATATGAAAAATATATGTTTAGAGAAAATGCAGTCGTTTCCTCTTATTTTATTCGTTTTATGCAATCCAGCCTTTATTTCAAACATTTTCAGCAGTAATTTGAATATTTTATCAATACTGTATCGGACATTTTGGTTTATTCGAATACATTTACAGTGTTCTCTATATCCAATTTCATATTTTGAGAATAAGAAATAGTTTTGAGCAAGTTTTAGTATCTGAAATTCGTGTCTGACCTGTTTTATGAATTATCTGCGCAGTAGGGATGATTCACTGCTGTATATTCTTCCAGTTTCAACTAAGTGCCTCTTGATCTTGAACTGAAGAATTTGGATTCCATCCTGGCCTCAAGTCCTTTAGATATGCCGCTTCTGACACCATGTTGCTTGTCCCTGTCTAACACAGATGACAACTAGGTGAGGTATTTCATTTAGATGCTTTAATACATAGAAACACATCAGAATGGATAGCATAATCATAAAATATAAAGAAACTGGTTAAAAGACAGACCTTACATACATACATGCTTACATCTCAACAGCTTAACTGGTTAACAGACAGACCTTACTATATACATGCTTACATCTCAACAGCTTACTACAAAACAGTAGTCAGACTTGCATGTGCGTAGTATTTATACAGTTGTGCAAGCGTTGGATAGCTTTTTAAAAATACATGCATACATGTTGATCTACACTAACTTACCATTAATTTATCTAAAAACTGGCTAAAATTTCTGACTATTAAATCATTGTCATATAACTTAAATCTATTCTTGACCAATGTTTTCCTATGTCTAATTTGGTAACTAAAAGGCTCCAAGTATTTTTTCTTTGGACTTCTCTTGTATACTGTGACTGTACTTCAGCAGTTAAAAAATATGTTTGCTGCTGGTTTGCACTGTATTTTACTACTGTATTTGTTGCACTTTGACTGTATTTCATACCAACTGCTGCGTTTACTTAATTTAAGAAAAAATCTGCTTCTGCATTTTATTCTGTTGCTATTATTAATTCAAGAAAAACTGTGCTGCTTTTTACACTGTTGCTTATTTAAACAAAAAATTCTCCTCCTTTTTTTTTGTTGTTCCGCTGCACTTCTGTTGGCCATAGTATAGACTGGATTCAGACTGGCTGAATTCAGTTTTGTTTGTAGACTGAGCACTAAAACTCAGGACACCTTTTTTGGAGAAACCCTCATGACAGGAGTGTACAGTAGGGCTATATAACTGAATATTTGAATATCAAAATCAAAAGCTACCTTCCTTGTTGCCTGGCTTGGATTACTTCTAACACCATCTGGGATACAAAGCTGACAAGTATATTGTTTGCACTTGCTGTAACTGTTTCAGTGCTATTTAATAATTCTGTGCTTAGTGTTGCAAAGTTTGTGTGCTACGCTGGTTTCTGGCTTACTTCTTAACACTTACTCGGTCTAAAATTGATTTAGGTATAAAATAGCTATCTGTGTTCTTATCGGATTTGCATGAGGGATAATCTTTCATCCTGCCGGTATAAAAACAAAATTCACATATTTGCAAGATTGTGCTCAATATCTACAGCTACCCGCCTTGTTGCCTGGCTTGGATTACTTCTAACACCATCTGACATAAAAAGCTGATACAAGTATATTTTTGCACTTGCTATAACTGTTTCAGTGATATTTAATAATTCTGTGCTTAATGTTGATAAGTTTGTGTATTAAACTGATCTCGGGTTTAATTTTGAACACAGTCTTGCTGGCTCCATTTGATTTTCCGTCCCACCTGCCCTACTGTTGTTGTGTTCTTATAACTTGGTGGCCTTTGCTTTGCCCGCATCTTATTAAAAATTTTTTGTTAGACACTCCAAGTCCCATCGCATCAGCTCATTCTACGGAGTACAGTGAGACTATTTGGGATGGCCCACCCGCTTAGCTTCTTAACCTTGAATTATCTTATGTTTCCTCTGTGAGGATATGTGAAGGCTGCTAGCCTAGCTAGATAGAATTATCTACAAAATTCTGTCATTGTAAATATGAATACAAACCACAGGCTTGTCCTCTTAAAATGTAAGAAAACTGTGTTAAATGTTGAACTTCAAAAATGTAACCATAGTGCACTCTGCTGGAAGAAAGCTGATAAGTCAAGCATTATATGACTGATCTCAAAGCTCGGAGATATAATGGTCTGGACTGAGGAATTCCTTCTATTGTTTTGAGACCAGAGTTAATTGCTAGATTTTACATATATAATGTCTTTTATTGCTGTAGTTTCCTGGCCAGGTGCATGATCAAAGAAATGTTAAAACTCAGTTTCTGTTAGCCTGGGAACCAGAGAAGAATGATGTAATCTAAAATGAGTCAGCAGTGATGTATTATTTTTAAGACTTTCTCAGACAGAGAGAATCAGAGAACATCAGAGAGCATTTTGCATTTGTTTTCAGAACTGACCACTCACCAGCACTTGCTTTGCTCTGTCTGTATGCAAGTAGGATTTTTAGACTTTAGTGTTTCTCTTAAGAAAAAGATAGAAAATATTAAGTTTAGACTAGCTGTTTTCTATATTTATGTCAGACTATTCTACAGTATTATTTTAAGCATTTTCCTGTGATTTCTGAACTCTTGACTAGCACTGTGTTGAACTGAGAAGATTTGTCTTGTGTTTTTATTATCTATTATTACATATTTTTAAACATTTCAACCGTGGCTGTTTTGTGTAGAGATAATTTAAGCTCTAGAGTTCATTGCATGTATACTGAGATACTGTACAAAGCCACTCTAAATAAGCCTTGCTGTTAGTCACACTTACTAATAGGATAATATTGTACAGTAATAATTGGACACCTTTTCGTAAGGGCCTTTTTAGTAGCTGATAAGAGTAGTTGGTGGCAGCGATTACTACCTTATAGCCTAGCAGGAGGGGGCATACCTGGAGAACCTGTGCCAGTCTTCCCCAGGAGTGTCTGTGTGTTTGTATATAAACCAAAGTGTGTGTGTGTGTGTGTGTGTGTGTGTGTGTGTGTGTGTGTGTGTGTGTGAGCTACTTGGGCAGGGACAAGAAACACTGGTTGGACAGAGGGAAATGGAGGTTTTGGCATAACTACTCGACTGAGAACTGTACCCTATAGCTGTGCCAGTGGGGAGTCTTATTGGGGATCTGGAGAGAAAGGGAGAAACCAGCCCCAGACTGACTGTGATCTTTGTGCTCTTAAGGGAAATTGTACTTTACTGTGTGTGTATTTGTTATCCTTCCCAATGCAGATGTCCCTCACTGGTGTTAGTAGTGAGGACTGAGGCTCCTTGATTACTGGACCAGTGCATGGGTGTCACACATTAGTTGGTTGGCACTGGTGGGATATCCACACCATATATTAATTGGTTGGCAATTGGCTTGTAGTGGTGTGGATAGTAAATTCCTGTAGCTTGTGTACAGTTATCACTGAGGGTGTTTTTGTACTCAATCAGCCATGCAGTGAATATTCAGAGTTCAGATCACAACTGTTTTATTTCTTTTGTTAGCTTAGTCAGGGAGAGCAGGCAAGCATGTTAGCAGAGGAGTACGGCAAGCTGAGATGAGACAGGCTAAGGGACTGGTGCTTGAAAACCTGACTAAAGCAGACATGATTGCATCTCTGGTCACAGCTGCATCAGAAAACAGCAATCAGGAGGGCGATCAGACTGGCTGTGGAGATGTACAACACTCAGAGAAAGGACAGCTCAATCTTTCTGCACAGGACTTAAAAATCCATCTGAAGCTAAAGAGACTTGAGTTGGAGGCCAGGTATTTGGAAAAAGAAGCAGCAGAGAGACGGAGACATCTACAGCCTGAGGAGAATGAGAAACTGCTACACCTGGAAGCTGAGGAAAAGGAGAGGCAGAGGCAGCACAAAAAGGAGATCCTGACTCTTCGCTATAGTCATGGAGGTAATGGGGAAGGGAGTAATAGGACCACAGAAGCACAAAAGGTCTGTAAATTTCTTCCGCAGTTTACAGAGAGGGATAATTTTGATAATTTCATTCATGTGTTTGAAAGGGTATGTAAACATCATGATGCTGACCACAGGCTCTGGGTATGGTTCCCGACTCCCTTACTTCATGGTAAAGCTGTAAATGTACTATCCAAATGGTCAGACAATGATTTCTGAACTTATACTGCTGTTGAGAATTGTCTGTTATACTTTTTTAAGCTAACACCTGAAACTTATAGGAAAAAGTTTTGTGAGCATACACGCAAGGCAGAAGAAAGTGTCTGTGAATATCTTGCTGAACTGAGCACTTATTTTCATAGATGGGTAAGTGGATGGCAGGTCACCACTTTTAAAGGGCTGGCAAACCTTTTGGTGAAGGAACAAGCCCTTAGCACTTTGCCTGAGGACATGAGGATCTGGTTAGCTAATAGACAATGTGCTACCTCAGAGGAGTTGGGGAAGAAAGGTGACCTATACCTAGCAAGCAGGGCATCCCTGCACAGGAAAGGGACCCCCAGTACTGCTCATGCGTCTAAAGAAAACCATGGTGGGCAGCCCAGACTGCCCCAACAGAATCTGCCAGTAGCAGGGGAAGGCACTAGCCCAGTTACACATACATAATCTAGTGTTAAATGTTTTGAATGCAACCAGTGGGGCCATGTGGCATACAGATGTACACGGAGACAAGGTGGGGTACAAAAGGTGAGAGAGCCAGTAAGTGGGAAAGACAAAATACCAATAGTAGGTTGTCTCGAGACAACAAGGGTACTGAACTACCATCCCGCAGATGTCCTGATAGGGAAGGATTTGGTTGAGGCAGTATCATGTGCTTATGCATTTACATTCAGTCAGGCTTGGAAACAAGAATGTGCATCCGGTAGCCTTGGGGAGTGTCAAAGGAAAAACAACTTCAAAAAGATCAACACATGGCGGGTTCAGGTTAAGGCACTTTAATCTTGCAGCAAGGAGACAAAAACATGCTAATACAGAGTTTGTCTAACTAGAATCAGGAAGTGAAGCCATTCTTATACATTTCTTACAAGACATTGCCTACTAAGCTGACGTAATAAATCACAAGTTCTTACAATATTATTTCATAGCAGCTGTTTGTCCATGATTTTCTGCTGGCATATCAAGTTTATAAAAAAACTTCCTAAGAAAAACAACGTGGCCTTGGAGACCACCGGTTAGATACAAATTCTCACTATATGATGTTACCATTCAAGGTAGTATGGCTAATTCGAGCACAAATCAAGCACAGATTATAGTTCATTTCTTCAAGCAGTCTTTGTTCAACTGTATCTATCTTTTCTACAGCTGCGCATGTTCTCATAACACAAACAGAGCTGACTGTTCAAGTTCAATAACATTATAGAAAACAGTATTGTTCTATTCATTATTTACCTGACCTAGCAGATAATCACCTGCTTCTCAGTAAAGTTCCAAAAGGCATAAACATGAATTTTGCTGTGCTAGCAAATACTAGGTCAGAGAGCATCTTGCAGTTTCAAAAAGCATCTTATAGTTTCATACAAAACTAAGCTGTACATAAAATAGAATGAAATGTGTTAACCCTTTTAGCTTCTAATAAGCACAAAATATATACATTAATACATATTTTTCTAACATTTCCCCCCGTTAATACTTTTTATTCTATTTTATAAAGCATAAACAGTTTGCTTCTTCTCCTAACCTCTTCCGTTCAGAATTTGCAGTTGAGAGTCATTCAGTTTAAACTTATGAAAGTGTTTCATTTTTTCAACAGTTCTTCAAATTCAGTACTTTGATACAAAGTCTCAGAAACTGACCTGTCTATAAAAATCTTTAATTAATCTTTTTATGCAGGGAATACCACAACAAACACACACTCCTAACAGGAGTAATCCCACACAAATGGCAATCAGGGTGTTCATTAGGATGCTACCCCACCCCCCAAACAAATTCTGGAAAAAAATCCATCAGTGGGTTTGGTCATGGCCAACACTTGCTGAATTACCTCGAGGTGGTCGTTTATCTCATGCTGCTTGTCAGGAATATACGAACAGCACTCCTCTTTTATTAAAGCGTAAGTACCGCCGTTTGCCGCTAGGGTGAAGTCGAGAGCCATGCGGTTTTGAAGCACCACAGTTCTCATAGCGTTCAGTTCATCAGTTACTAATTCGAGAGCAGAAAAAGTTGCATTGCTCATTACTTTGAGAAGTTTGGACAGTTTTCTCAGCTCCCAAATCGATTTTACTGCACCATATGCAGGGGCTATACCTGCCCACGATATAATAGTTTCACTCAAGTCCATGTGTGTCAGTTTATCTTTGTTTTTCAAGGAGTTATGGTTTCTCCAGCCTGCTTTGATTCGTCCCACTGGATTCTCAGGTTTCTTGATTGGATTTCCAGGTTTCTTGGTGACCTCTCTGACATTTCGAATTCTTCCCCGAGGCAAAACTGCAGTGTGTCCTATGGCCGGAACCAGGTAACCCAAAAAATAACTGCCGGACCAATTCTCAGGTAACCATTTGTATGCCTTTTTCCCACACACAAAATAACAATCTTCTACTTTAGTATTAATATATACATGCCCTGCATGAAACATTTTTCTATCAATGATAATTAGCTGTTTAAAAAGAACAGGATTATGTTGTACTTCATTAACTGCTTTGTGCAGTGATTCAAGAAATGAGTCATAGCTTGTATCACAAATGGAACCTGCATTATTAGCTTTGGTATAACATTTGTAAGGAACAGTCACATTACAATTGCTCCAACCCACCTGAACAGTATCATTTTTGTAAAAACGTACAATTCCCTTTTGTGTAACAGGCAGGTACAATGCTATCTTGTCTTGTGATTTCACAGTCGTAGTATCAAAAATCAAATTTTCCCAGGTCTCATTGACCCCTAGGGGGACAGCAGTCATTAACAATCCCCCGTATGCTGTTGGTATAGCTGTACAAACCCAACAATTTGGAACATTAAAAGTCTCAGCATACACATATCGCTTGGTAAGTGTTAAAGTTTGGATGCCAGTCTACGAGTAAAGCATCACGTTTATTCAGTTCAGCTCGTGTGGCTGGAAAAAGGAAAGGCCACAGCAAAAAGATTAATGTTATCAGTATAGTTAACAGAATGATCATGCAATACTTCTGAGGTTGTTCTGTATTCCTATTTGCTCCATATCTGGTCATTTTGTTCTTGTGTAACAGTAACAAGTTTTTTGTCCAGTTCAAAGTTTTTAACCAGTTTACAGCGCATCAGATGAATCCAGGACGCTCGCTCTGCGATCTTGACTGCAGTGGGTGTTGACAGTAGCACTTGGTATGGCCCTTCCCACTTCGGTGACGTCCAATTCTACTTTTTGATGACTTTCACCCAGACCCACGTGCCTGGGACTACTGCTGCGTCCAATGGTCTGGTTTGTTCTTTATCTGAAACAGAATTTAACTGCAAAAGTTGTTTATTACTTAGAAGTTGTCTCATATATTCTGCGAGTGAACTGTCGGCCTCCTGGTCTGCAGGCATGAGAGGTTTCCACTGAGGTATATAGTATGCCCTCCCAAATAATTTTTCAAAAGGAGTTAACCCCTTTGCATTCGGAACAGTTCTCATGCTCAACAGTACCAGAGGCAGGCAGTACACCCAATTCTTTTGTGTCTCACTAATTAACTTCCTAAGTTTATTTTTCAAAACCCCATTATGCCTCTCTACTAGTCTTGCGGATTGTGGATGGTATGTACAATGGTTCTTCAAGGAAATTCCGAAATATCGGCTCAACTGTTGTATAGTTTAATTTACAAAGTGTGTGCCATTGTCACTGTAGATCTTTTCCGGTATGCCAAATCTAGGAATAATTTCTTTAACAAGGACTTTTGCAACAGTAGCTGCATCTGGATTTTTTTCCACCCATTTGGAAAACATATCTATAATGACAAGGCAATACTTCTTATTTTCGCATTTGTTCAGTTCTATGAAATCCATACAGATAGTATGGAATGGGTACGGTGGTGCAGGGAAACTCCCTTGCTTAGGCTTCAACGCCCCTTGTGCATGATGCTTGTTACAAACATGGCATGCCGCACAAAAATTGTTTGTGTAGTTTGTAAATCCATATGCTGTGAACACTTGATTCACTAACTGTACCATCCCCCCTGTTGAGACATGGCACTGCCCATGGCTCAGCAAAGCTGCATATCTAAACAAATTAGACGGCAAAATCTGTTTTCCTTCTTTGGAGATATACAGCCCTTTCTCAAGAATTGCTCCTCGTTTTATCCATTTCTGTTTTTCTACTTTCGTAGTAAGTGTCTGCATTGTTTTCAACATTTCTAAATCTAAAATCTCAGAAGGTTGTAATTCCTCACTCAAAAGAAATTTCTTAAGTTGAAGCTGCCTGCTTTGCAGCTGTAGCAGCTCTCGCATTATCTTTTGAAATCCTATCCTGTTGCTTGGTATGAGCTACACATTTACAAATAGCTACTTTCTGAGGTAAGTGAATAGATTCTAACAAATCTGAAATAAACTGCGCATGATTAATCAGTTTACCAGTAGATGTTATCATTCCTCTATTCTTCCACTGTTGCGCAAAAACATATACAGTAGAAAAAGCGTACTGGCTGTCAGTAAAAATGTTCACACATTTACCCGTTGCCAAGGTACATGCCCTTGTCAAGGCAATCAAGTCTGCTGCGTGTGCAGATAAGTTGTGTGGTAAAGACTTTGCTTCTAAAATCTCAGTATCAGAAACTACTGCATACCCCACTAGGTTCTGCCCTGTAGGACCCCTTCTGCATGAGCCGTCCACGTAATGTCACCTCGGCATCATCCAAGGGAACATCTGTTAGATCTTTTCTAGGTAGTGTCTTTTGCTCAATCTCTTGCAGGCAGCTGTGTGGTGTGCCGTCCCGTAGGAGTCGGGAGCAAGGTAGACGGATTCAAAGTTGTACATCGTTCAATTGTCATATGAGGTTGGCTCAACAGTATAGTCATACAGGAAAGATGTCTAGCAGGAGAAAGATATGCTACTTTTTCTTGCAGTAAAATAATCGTGACTGCATGAGGCACACTCAATGTGAGAGGGTGGAACAACACTACTCAGGCTGAAGCCTGTACTGCCATTGCAGCTGTGACTACTGCTTGTACACCAGTGGGGCAGGGATTGCGCCACTGGGTCCAGCTGTGATGAATAGTAAGCTATGGGGCGTTGCTTGTCCCCATGTTGCTGTGTTAACACTGATGTCATATAACCTTGCTTACAATCTACAGTTTGGAAAAAGCGTTTATGATAGTTTGGTAATCCTAAAACTAATGAGGATGCTATCAATTGTTTTAGTTTGCAGAAAGCTGATTCTGCTTCTGGTGTCCATTGTAATAAATCTTGTGCTGCCATAGGCTTCTTGTATATCAAGTTGGTCAGTGGAGCAGATTCCAAGGCATAGTTTGGAATCCAACTCTGACAGAAATTAGTCGTACCCAGGAAGGACATCATTTCCTTCTTGGTAGTCAGTTTGGGTGCTTGTAAAATTGCTATTTTCCTATCTTCATCTAATGTTCTGCCTTCTTTGGATATTACATATCCCAGGTATTTAACCTGCTTTCTCCAAAGCTGCAACCTGTTTTTGTTTACTTTATGTCCTTGAGTGGCTAAAAAATTTAATAATGCTATGGTATCTTCTCTGCATTCTTGTTGGGTGGGGGCTGCCAGCAGGATGTCGTCTACATAAAGTAAAATCTGACTGCCTCTCGGTGGGCTAAATCCCACCAAGTTGCTTGCCATTTCTTGTGAGAATATTGTTGGACTTTCACAATATCCCTTGGTAGTCGCATGTATGTATACCTTTTCCCCTGAAATGTGAATGCAAACCAATGTTGGCTGTCAGGGTGTATCGGTATCGAAAAGAACGCATTGCTAATATCTACCACAGAAAAATACTTCTGTTGAGGCTTTAAATCATTCAATAGGGTGTGTGGATATGGCACCGTAGGTGCTCTAGGTATTACTGCGTCATTTACAGCTTGTAAATCTTGGACCATACGCCACTCTCCATTTGCTTTCCTGACAGGAAATAAGGGTGTGTTACATGGTGAATCGGGAGATTCTACCAGTACTCCTTCCTTAAGTAAAGCTGCTATTATAGGTTTGATTCCTACTTCTGCATCTTTCCTTAAGGGATACTGTCTCTTTTGTGGTCTAAATGCTGATTTTGGAGTGATAGTAACTGGTCCTGCTGTACGAATTAGTCCTACATCTGATTTCCCTGTTGACCAGAGAGTTTCTGGTATGCTCCGTAAGGCATTTTCTTTCTCTTCTAGTAAGAGTGCTAATCAGCTGTCCTTGCTAGACTGCAAGTGTACAGCTGGGTGCGTCTGTGTTATCCAATTTAACTTCTGCTTCTGTACTCCCTGTTCTGACAATTCTAACTCTGTCTGTTTTTCCCACTTTGTGACATTTTCTCCTAGGTCTGCCCATTTCACATTCTTGTCCTTAGTCAAACTAACATGTGGTAATTGATTACATTTATAGAGTGCAAAGAATTCCTGGGGCAATGAACAGATAACTACACTGTTTCCTTCTGTGTCCCAGTACAGATTACGTAATACTAATCTGTTTGCATGGTTTCTAAACAGTTCTTGCTCATATTCTTTATCAGATCCTGGTGTGCTACAATAATACAGACTACAGTGCAACAAATGCTGTTTATCAGTGTCAAGTGAGGGGGGACTTACTGATGGCTACGTTCATCAGCTCTTTGGCTACTGCCCCTGGACCAGTCGTGACCAAGTCCTGGCTGTACCAATAAAATGTTTCGCCCTCCGTTCGCACCAAAAAGTATCCATTTGTCGCTGTGCTTCCATACCCTGCATGGTTGGAACTACTGCTATGCCAAATATCTGCATAAGATCTCTGCCCAAAAGGTTTACCGGGCATTTTGCAGAAACAACAATTTTGCTTTTCTGGATCATCCCTAAAACAGGGTCAGTTATTGCTATGTTATGGGAGAGTGGCTCCCGATACAGCTGTCCATTAGCTGCTTTCCCTAATATGTAATCGAGTGATTCTGAATTTTCTGATGGTTTGGAAGGATGTATCAGGGTCCGTGATGCCCCTGAGTCACACAGAAATTTAACTTCCCTCCCCTCTACCAGAAGTGTACCTTCCGGTTTCGTATCTACTAAGTAGAGCTCTAGGCTCAATAATGCTAAGTCTAAAATTTCACTTTCTTCACTATCTGCGATTTCTTGCACTTCCTCTATTTCTTCTATCACATTCACATTTGTCTTTTCTTGGTTATTCCCTTCTAGTGATTCTTGACTATCATACAGTCAGTCCTCACCCTCCTTATCTTCCATGGCTACCTTCTTGTTTTGCTTGCAATCCCTTGCTAAATGTCCCTTTTTCCTGCACTTAAAACATTCACCCCTTTTCTTTCTCTCTTCAAACTCCTCTGATCGCTTATCAGATTGTTTGTTTCCCTGGGCATTTTTCTTGCCCTTTTTCCCAGACTGTACTACATAAACTTCTGCTCCATCTTCTACAGAAAATACTTGGGCTTTCTTTTGCTTTTTACTGTTAAAATGCCTTTCGGCATGTCTAGCATATTCAAGTAGTGACTGTAATCTACTTGTACGATGGTCTACCATGTGCTTTGTAATAAAGCTGCTTATAGGCAAAATACTGCCTTTAAAAAATGCATTCTTTAGCTGATGCTCATACGGGGAATCATGTGTTTGGTCTTCAGGTACCTGCATTCCACAATGGTTATTAAAACACTCTAATAATCTAGCATAATATCTGTCAACAGTTTCACCTTCTTGTTGGATGCATTGATTAATGCAAGTCCAGTCTGCCCTAGGCTTCCACTTCTCAGAGATTCGGTCTGTTAGACCTTACACTCTGTTATCCAGTTCTGCGTTGCTATGTTTGAGTGGCTTGTGTTCTGCGTCACGGGGATTCCAGTTGCCACTGATCATGTGCCAATCTGGACCTACGATTTGTCTAACTACTTTTTCTACTTCTTCTCCATTTAAATGATAACTTAACCTCATGCCCTGTAAGTCTTCTAAGAATTTTCTAAAATTAACTTTTGGATGGAAAATTCCCTCTGTAGCTTTCCGGATGTCTTCCGGTGTCCATGGTTTATATACTAGGAGAGTTGGGTCCTGCCCTTCCTGAGGATTTGGTACTTCTATGAGCGGACATATCTCTTCGTCACTCATAGCTCGTGAATTTTTGTTCTTTTGATATAACTCAGTATCCCCTCTTAAGTTACGTGTTCGAGACCTAGTCTCGACGGGATCTCTGACAAACTGTCTTGGCTTCGTGGAGACAGCCGGGTATAGCGGAGGTGGACCAGCTTGTCCACTCGCTTCATATTCTGGTAAGGGAAGCGGAGGGAGGGGCTGATGCTATTACCAAATTATTGTCCTCTTTATCTAGAAACATAGCTTTTGAATTATTACTTTTCTGTTCCCTACGGCTTGCTTCCTCAATCCACCTGTGTGCCTGAAGAATGCCTAATTGACGTTGCTTTTTTACCTGACCTTTTGTGTCGGTTTTAAGCTGTTTGGCAAGTTTAATAAGTGAGGATTTTTCTAATTTGCCATCAAATTCATATTTATTAACCCATTTTGTATAGTACCTAACATTGTCGGCATGCTGTAATTGCATATATTTTGCATCTTCAGTTAACGGTGGAACTTTTTGTGCACTTATTTTCCATATTGTTCTGACTGTTAAAAATGTTACGTAACACTTCTTATCTTTACATGGTACTATGATTTCTCTTTTTCACAGTTTATCTAGAATAACTGCCTTACCTATTCTGTTTCCCTGATCTATGACAAGACTGCAATCTTCCTGTCCCTGACTTGTACAAGACAAACCTCCTGACACATGATACAAATCAAGTCCCTGATCTAAAACAGAAAAAAGGTAAATCTCACCTTACCTGAGCCTCCATGATTGGTCGTCTGGTTCGAGGAAAAAACGTTAACTCGTCCTCCAGTCGCAGATCAGAACAGTGGCTGGCCACTTTTGAAAGACAATTCAGTCGGAGGTCTTTCAGAGCAGAAGAACCGATGTGGTCTCTTCCCCGTACGGTTTCATGCCACCTGGCCCATCTGACCTGCGGCGAAGTGAGAGTTTCCGGTCCGAAGGACCAATCTGTCAAAGGAAAAACAACTTCAAAAAGATCAACACATGGCAGGTTCACATTAAGGCACTTTAATCTTGCAGCAAGGAGACAAAAACATGCTAATACAGAGTTTGTCTAACTAGAATCAGGAAGTGAAGCCATTCTTATACATTTCTTACAAGACATTGCCTACTAAGCTGACGTAATAAATCACAAGTTCTTACAATGTTATTTCATAGCAGCTGTTTGTCCATGATTTTCTGCTGGCATATCAAGTTTATAAAAAAAACTTCCTAAGAAAAACAACGTGGCCTTGGAGACCACCGGTTAGATACAACTTCTCACTATATGATGTTACCATTCAAGGTACTATGGCTAATTCGAGCACAAAGCAAGCACAGATTATAGTTCATTTCTTCAAGCAGTCTTTGTTCAACTGTATCTATCTTTTCTGCAGCTGTGCATGTTCTCATAACACGAACAGAGCGGATTGTTCAAGTTCAATAACATTATAGAAAACAGTATTGTTCTATTCATTATTTTCCTGACCTAGCAGATAATCACCTGCTTCTCAGTAAATTTCCAAAAGGCATAAACATGAATTTTGCTGTGCTAGCAAATACTAGGTCAGAGAGCATCTTGCAGTTTCAGAAAGCATCTTATAGTTTCATACAAAACTAAGCTGTACATAAAATAGAATGAAATGTGTTAACCCTTTTAGCTTCTAATAAGCACTAAACATATACATTAATACATATTTTTCTAACAGGGAGATACAGGCAAACTGCATACTTGGAGCCAGGACTGGTGAGGTGGTTACTTCCAGGAGGGAGCTACCCTGTAGCAGTGAGATTGAAGGTGAGCCACAACCAGGGTTGCCAGACGTCCCTATTTGGGCGGGACTGTCCCGAGATCAGTAGCCTGATCCCGAGTCCCGCCCTGCCGGTTTAAATCCCGGCCAGCCTCCACTTTGTTTTTTGATTGACCCGTATACCTGGCATACGGGCCAATCAAAATGCTAAACACGGAGCTTGTGTTGGCCCATATACCGCCTAATCAAAAGCGCTAAACACGGAGCTTCTGTTTAATGCGAACTGCAATGCATTAAACACGGAAGCTCAGTGTTTATTGCAGGCAGAGTGAGCTAGCTCAGTTCTTTAATGCGGAACTGTGTTCGCATTAAAGACCTTTTTTTTCACCACTGTGGAATGGAACCTAAAGTCTTCGGGCATACCGATTAGCCAACAGTCTGCGGCAGTTCATGATGGAGGGTGAGAAGAGGTCATCATATTAGTATAGTCTAACCAGAGACTCAGACTATGAAAAGCTTTGCATTTTCAGTCTGCTTGCCCCAAAGGTGAGTCAATAAGTCATGTGCAATCAGACCAAATTGCTGGGAACTGATGATAGATTACGAGTTGTTGAGAGATGCTGGTGATTTGCACATAATGGACATTAAATGAGAGACTTTATGTCTGAATTCAGGAGCTGGATGTAAGTAGTAACGTCTGTGCAAAGGTCAAGAAATGGAACACTAAGGAGGATAGAGGAGGTCACACAAATCAAAGAAATTTAGAGGTGGGCAAGTTTTTGCTCCGTGTGCTAGTTAAGTAAGTGAAGAGTGGAAAGAAGCCATGGCAATACCACCTGCTGTGGAAAGGTGGGTGCTGCCTAATACACTGAAGGCAACTCAGCTGGGAGCACAACTGTGAAACTAAGATGTTTGAGGAAGCAGTGTTTGCTCCACCATTGAGTTGCTCAGCTGCTGTTCTATTCCATTACTTTAGGAGTCCCTTGTCTTCTGGATGTTTTAACCCGAACTGCTCACAGAAGCCCAAGACACTAAAATGAGTTATGTACTGAGTGATTTAGCTAGTTTTCTGCAAGGGGGACTGTGGTGCAGGTTTGACCCAGTGCATACTTGTAAATATTCTAATATATGAGCAGCTTGTCTAGTGCTAGTCCTTAGAACTGTTACATGTCTTTGTATTGACCTTCAGCAATCTATGTATTTCTTTTGGAAGTTTGACTCAACTTGTCAACATTGTCATTGTGTAAATGGGGAAGACACAGTGTTTGGATTAAAGATCCAGTGACATTTATCTGAAGTGCAGCTGACTTCAAGCACAGTTTGGATTTATAAGTAGTGTTGTATATATATAGAACTGTGTTCCGCATTAAAGACCTTCAGTTGCCGAAGACCTTTTTTTTTTTTTTTTTTTTTTGGTCTTCAGTTGCCGAAGACCTTTTTTTTTTTTGGTCTTCACTTCGTGAGAGACCTTCTATTTTTTTTTTGTCCCTACCTGGGTTGCTGGAAATCTGGCAACCCTGGCCACAACTGCTTGTGGGTACTGACGTTCCCTTGGACAGAGTGACTGCAACAGTAGAGGTGAGTAGTAATACCCAGGCTGACAGTGATGCACCACTGTCAGAGGATGCCAGACTTCCTGTGGAAGAGGAGCTGGGAAGGGTTACAAAGAGAGAATTGAGACCGGCTCAGCTCTCAGACCCTACACTACAAGGCCTGTGGCAAGTAGCCAGTGAGGCACCTGATTCTCAAGGGAAAGGGGATTCTGTACACTGGGGCAAAGGGTTACTGTATAGAGAGTGGACCCCTGAGGGAGGACTAGAAGGTGAGAGGATGCAGCAGTTGGTAGTGCCTAGAGCCTACTCTCTGGCACTTCTAGCCATAGCCCATGATATTCCCTTTGCAGGTCATATGGGCATAAAATATACAAAGAGACGTATTATGCAGAACTTCTATTGGCCTGGAATTTCTAGAGATGTAACTGAGTACTGCAGGACCTGTGTGCAGTGCCAAAAGGTAGGCAAGGCAGGAGACAAGGTGAGAGCTCTTTTGATGCCTTTGCCTGTGACTGAGGAGGCATTTCAGAGGGTAGCTATGGATATTGTGGGGCCTCTGAGTACCCCAAGTTCCACAGGGAAAAAGTATATCTTAGTGGTAGTAGATTATGCTACAAGATACCCTGAGGCAGTGGCTTTGTCCTCCACTGAGGCGGAAAAGGTGGCAAATGTTTTGTTAAAGATTTCCAGCAGGGTAGGTTTCCCAAAAGTAATACTGACTGACAGAGGTGCCAATTTCATGTCAGACCTACTGGCTTGTCTGTGGAAGTACTGTGGGGTGAAGCACCTGAAGACCACCCCTACCATCACCAGACTAATGGTCTTATTGAGAGGTTAAACTCTACAATCAAGTCCAAGCTATGGGCATTTGTAGATCAGTTTAAGAGAGAGTGGGACAAATATTTGTCCCATCTGTTTGCTTACAGAGGGGATCCCCAGGAATCCACAGGTTTTTCACCCTTTGAGTTGTTGTATGGGCATAGAGTGAGGGGGCCTCCAGATTTAATTTGTGATGAGTGGGAAAATGAGGGTGAATCTCACAAGGAATCTGTTGTGGCATATGTCCTAAACTTCAGGACAAGGGTCAGAGAGCTCATGGGCTTGGCCCAGGATAACCTGATAGATGTCCAACAGCAGAAAAAGGTATGGTATGACAGGAATGCCCGAGCTAGAGAGTATGCCATAGGGCAGCAGGTAATGGTTCTCATTCCTGTCAGACACAAGCAGCTGCAAGCAGTCTGGGAGGGACACTAAAGGTGGTAAGAAAGGTAAGTGATGTTAACTACATGGTAGAACTGCTAGGCAGGAGGCAGGGGCACAAACTGTACTATGTTAACATGATGAAACCTTACCATGACAGGGAGGCCCTTGTGCTGAGTATTTGCAGTGGGTTGCAGGAGGAGTCTGAGGGAGATCTGGTGACTGATCTCCTCAGTGAGGCTTGAACTGACACCTCAGTGGAAGGGGTAGCAATGTCCCAGCAGCTATCTCCTCCTCAGGTTTGAGAACTCCGAGCAGTGTTACAGGAGTTTGGGGACATGTTCGCTGGGAAACTTGGGTCCATCCACCTGGTGCAGCACCAGGTGGATGCAGGACCCTAAAGGCCTATTAGGTAGGGCCCTTATTGGGTGTCTGAGAGAGTCAAATAGACTCTGAGGGAGGAGAGATACAGGAGATGTTAAAACTAGGGGTAATTCAAGAGTCCAACATTCCCTGGGCTTCTCCAGTGGTGCTGGTGCCAAAGAAGGATGGCAGCACCCGGTTCTCTGTGGACTACAGGAAAATAAATAGACTCACAGAGTCAGATGCTTACCCCATGCCTAGGACAGATAAGGCCCTAGAGCAGCTGGGTAGGGCTAAGTATCTTACCATCACTTGTCTTACCAAGAGTTACTGGCAGGTGCCCTTGACTCCCAGTGCTAGAGAGACGTCAGCCTTTGTGACTCCCTTTGGCTTGTATGAGTTCACAAAGATGCCCCTTTGGGATGGAAAATGCCCCAGCAACTTTCCAGAGGCTGGTAGATCAAATCCTAGCAGGAGGGTTTGCCCTTGCTTACCTATATGATATTGCCATCTACAGCCATTCCTGGCAAGAGCACCTTCAACATGTCAAGGAGGTGCTGGGCAGACTACAGAGAAAAGGGTTGACCATTAAGCCGAGCAAATGTCAGATGGGTATGGCAGTGGTCTCCACCCTGGACAGAGTGGGGAGTGGTAAGATCAGTCCAGAACCTGCCAAGAGGAAGCCATTCAGGCATGGCCTGCACCTGTTACCTAAAAGCAGGTAAGCAGGTGAGGGCATTCTTAGGGACAGCAGGGTAGTACAGAAAGTACGCCCTTAGGTATAGTACCATAGCTGCTCCCCTCACAGACCTGACAAGGAAAAACAGGCCAGATAAGGTAGTGTATGTGAGCAGGCATTCCATAAGCTTAAAGAAGTTTTGGGAGGACCCCCTATATCAGCCAGTCTGGATTACAGCAAAGACTTTGTTGTGCAGGTGGATGCTTCAAACTATGGGGTGGGGTCTGTACTTAGCCAGATTTCTTCAGAGGGAGAAGAGCACCCAGTGGTTTATCTCAGTCGTAGGCTTCAATCCAGGGAGGAATGCTATGCAGCAGTAGAAAATGAATGTCTAGCCATAGTGTGGGGCACTGCAGAAACTTCAGCCTTATCTGTATAGAAGAAAATTTACTGCAGTTACAGATCACAATCCCCTAACATGGTTACACTGAGACAGCCAGCAAAATACCAAGTTGCTAAGATGGAGCTTAGGACTACGAGCATATGATATGGTATGTCAGTGCAGTACCGCAGTGGGATTAGCAACGCCAACGCAGATGGACTTTCAAGATAGGAAATGGGGTAAGGTATACTCAGACCTAACCCTCCCAGGCACCGTTTCTCAAGGGTCACTTGAAAAACTAGCTTCAGTTATTCGGGGGGAAGATATGTGAAGGCTGCCAGCCTAGCTAGATAGAAATTTGTAAATAATTCTGTCATTGTAAATATGAATATAATCCACAGGCTTGTCCTCTTTAAATGTAAGAAAACTGTGTTAAATGTTGAACTTCAGAAATGTAACCACAGTGCACTCTGCTGGAAGAAAGCTGATAAGTCAAGCATTGTATAACTGTTTCATCTCAAGGCTCGGAGACATAATGTCTGGACTGAGGAATTCCTTCTATTGTTTTGAGACCAGAGTTCATTGCTAGATTTTACATATATAATGTGTTTTATTTGTGTAGTTTTCTGGCCAGGTCAAGATCAAAGAAATGTTAACTCTCTGAGTTTCTGTTAGCCTGGGAACCAGAGAAGAATGATGTAATCTAAAATGAGACAATAGTGATGTATTATTTTTAAGACTTTCTCGGAGAGAATCAGAGAGCATTTTGCATTTGTCTTCAGAACTGACCATTCACCAGCACTTGCTTTGCTCTGTCTGTATATAAGTAGTATTTGAGACTTTAGTGTTTCTCTTAAGAAATAGATAGAAAATAATAAGTTTAGACTAGCTGTTTTATATATTTATGTCAGACTATTCTACAGTATTATTTTAAGCATTTTCCTGTGATTTCTGAACGCTTGACTAGCACTGTGTTGAACTGAGAAGACTTGACTTGTGTTTTTATTATTTATTATTAAACATTTTTAAACCTTTCAAATGGGGCTGTTTTGTGTAGAGATAATTTAAGCTCTAGAGTACACTGCATGTATATAGTGATACTGTACAAAGCCACTCGAAATAAGCCTTGCTGTTCGTCACACTTACTAATCGGATAATAATATTGCACAGTAATAATTGGACACCTTTTGTTAAGGGCCTTTTTAGTAACTGATAAGAGTAGTTGGTGGCGGTGATTACTACCTTATAGCCCGGCAGGAGGGGGCATAGCTGGAGAACCTGTGCCAGCCTTCCCCAGGAGTGTCTGTGTGTTTGTATATAAATCAAATCTCAAAGTGTGTGTGTCAGCTACTTGGGCAGGGACACGAAGCACTGGTTTGACAGACAGGGCACTGGAAGTTTTGGCTTGACTACTCGGCTGAGATCTCTACCCTATGGCTGTGCCAGTGGGGAGTCTTATTTGGGGATCTAGAGAGAAAGGGAGAAACCAGCCCCAGACTGAGTGTGATCTTTGTGTGCTCTTAAGGGAAATTGTACTTTACTGTGTGAGTATTTGTTATCCTTCCCAATGTGAACATCCCTCACTGGTGTTAGTGGTGAGGACAGAGGTTCCTTGATTACTGGGCCAGTACACGGGTGGCACATTCTCCCTTTGTACTTGACAAAAAAATTACACTGTTCAGCCGCTCTTACTGTATTTATTCTGTCTTTTCCTACCTTAATACTTTATTTTGCTTTTGCTGCTGCTCTTAAAAGTGTTCAATTGCATTTACACCGCCTCTTTTATTACTGCTTGTTAGTAGGCGGATTACATTGAAAATATTTTTTTTCCAAATTGCGGTTTTATATATTTTTTTCTGTTGTGAATGTGACTTTAAGCACTTTAAATTTCAAATACCTCTGCACTTTTTAGCATAGGCTAGTCTGAGTCTTACAGAATCTAGACTGCCTTGTATCACTTGAGCACTAAAACCAACTCTTCACTGAGATACTGAAAGATATGAAGCATCGGTTGCTTCCAACTAACTATTAAGTGCCTGCTTCTGCTCTTGCATTGCACTCTTAATTTGTATTTGCATTCTACTGTCTGTTTGAATTGTAGGAACTGTTTCTGGCCACATTTTACAGCATACTGTACTAGTTCGGCCGTAGCATTGCCCAGCTCCAGGCTTGCTGTTTCTGGGTCTGTTTTGTAACCTCTGAGCATCAAATTCAAGCCCTCTGTTAGAGAAGGCCTTTCTGCACCTGTGTGGGAAAAGAGTGCTGTTTGGGTCCCATCTAATTGAGGGTGATTGGAGAGAGTGTGTCCTTATCTGCTAGTTTGAGTCGAGTTATTTCTTGTTTTATATAAGCCCCACATTTGAGCTTTCTTGCATGTATCACACCATTGTGCACTGCTGTATAGTGGTAGTTACTGTTCGTGTTTATAGTAGCAAAAGTTTTGCTTGTGGTCCCTCCAGACATTTTTCGTGGCTTAGCTCTACTTTCAGGTAGAACACCAAGCCTAGCCTCAGAGGTATCAACACACTTCTCACCCACTAGCCATTCCTAAGTGTGACCTCTCTTCCTGACCATATAATTTTATCTAACACTATGGATGTATAATTTCCCACAGTTTCTCCAGCTAGAGTGGTCGACATGGGCATCCCTAGACAGTGTAGTAAACTGCCTCATTTTTGACAACTCTCTGCTCTTAGACCATACAAACTCAATATGTGAGGGATGCAACAATATTAAGAACCTTGAATCCTTGCTATCTTACACACCAGTCAGTACTGGTGGGTCGTTGGCGTGCACACCTCACCTCTTACTCCACCCAAACCCACATCACATATACCTACATATGTGGAGGTCTTCACCAGAAACCTACCAAAACACCAGAGGCCTCCCAAACGCAAACACATGCATGCTACACAAACTTCCACTGCAGAACACAATACACAATAGCTCACATACCACTGTCTCACCTGTCAAGTTCGGAAGGCAAAACACAAAACCAAATTAGTCATAGGTGATTCCATTGTGAGACACACAGATGTCCCTCTCATCAGGCTGGATAAGGAGAAGATTATGGTCATCTGTCTGTCAGGTGCCAGGATATGCCATATCACACGTGTACTTAAGTCTCTCAACAACAGGTTCTGTTACGACTCTGTCATAGTCCATGTTGGTGTGAACAACTTGAGATGTACCTCTCTGGACTATATGAAGAGAGGCATGCTGGAGCTCTCAGACTGTGTGTCTCAAGCTGGTATGTCCCTAACCTTAAGCAGCATTGTACCTTCACCTAGGATGATGCCTCAATACAAACAGAAAATGACCAACTTCAATAACTGGCTTAGTTTCTGGTGTCATTCCAAGGGGATACAGTATCTGTCAGCTTGGGATGACATGACAGACAGACCTCGATGCTTTGCCAGAGATGGTCTTTATCTGTCACCCCCTGGGATTTCAGCCACTGGTCAAGGCTCTTGCCACTCCCATAGTGCCTTTTTTAGGCAGTGTCTCAAGGACAAAATTCCCAACATAAGAACTCCATCTAAGAACAGCCTCAAGGTTTTGCTGCTACATGCTACGAGTCTCAACATGAAACTGGATACACTGGAAGCAGTCTTTACCTTGGAAGACAGACATCTGTGCAGTCACGGACACCTTGTTCAAGGCTGTGGCGAGCATCCCAGCCACATCGGGTTAAACCTCATGCCACACATTCAGACCACAAATTGATGGCATGAAAACTAAAGGAGGCAGTGTATCAATATTCATTAAAGATAAATACACTTCCAGATTGGTTAGCCAGCACGATTCCCTGGAGATACTTCAGGTGCAATTAACTGTTGGTAGGACAATGCACCCACTCTGCCTATTTGGAGCTATTTGAGTCTATCAATATACATCCGAACACCATAGTTCTGGGCAACTTTAACTACCAATTCAATGACTGGGGAAATTACTTGTGCACAAACTCACTTGCCCAAAGGTTCCTCGATTTCTTTAACTTCAATGCCCTGGACCAGCTAGTTGACACCTCCACAAGGGTTGCCAATATCCTGATGTGGTGCTTACCAATATGGGGGACCACCGTAGCACCCCTATTGTGAGGTCTTCCCTGGTGAGATCTGACCATAAATCAGTCTCATTCGAAGTTACCATCACACCTGACCCACCCCTAGCACCAACTAAACTAAAAAAAATTCTCCACAGCAGATTATAACCTCTTATGGGACGGTATAAATAGCTTTATTGCACCTCCCTCCTCAAATGGAACTGGCAACTATGCAGAGTTCTACACAAATGCTTTATACAAACACCTAAACAAATGCATTGACTCGGCCATACCTAATAGGCCCAAAACAAGCTCCTATCCCTAGTGATAGTAGGGGGAATTATATTTGATGATATTTCCTGAGGGAAGGTTGAGGGGGGGAGAGAGGAGTAAAGTTGGAGCGGAATTGATCAGCCGGGAGGTTTGCTATATCTTCTGGTTCAGTATAAGTGGCTCCATTTACAATGAGCTTTGCACACAATTGTGTATTGCCTTTGAGGTTGCAGACATAGCTATAGAATGCTTTGTGGTTGACCTTGGCCTGGGAGGCCAAACTTACCTCAAATTTGGCTTTGGTAGACTATTTGTCCTCTGAGTTGTTTGTTTATTTTGATAAGATTGTTTTCATCTTTCTGGGTGCTGCACCTCCTAAATTTTGCCATGATTTTCTTCCTCCTGTTATACATCCTATTGACTTTGTGACTCCACGAGGGTGACTTGTTTTTTGAGTTAGTTCTGTACTTCTTCCTGGTGGGCACAGCTGCCTCTGTGCAGCTATTAACATGCTTGTACAGGGTTTCTGTGAACAGTTCTGCATAGGCAGAAGTGTTCTCAGGGTTTATAGTGGCTTGAAATGTTGCCATGTTCTCACTTCATAGCAGGAGGTCAGCCCTAGAATAGTTCCTGAATATTCTCGATTGAGCTAGGGGTCCAGGTTTTATTTTTACTTCTAAAAGGACCATTTTGTGGTCTGACCTTACCAGAGAAGGCATTACAGTAAGGGGTGTGCATCACTCTCCCATATTAGAGAGGACAAGATCCAGTATGGTTGCACCCCTGGTTAGTGTACTGACTATCTGGTCCAGAGAGATTGTGTTTACAAAATCCAGGAAACTCTGTGCATGTACGTTTGATGTCATATAGGATTCCCAGGTAATAGTGGGGTTATTAAAGTCACCCATGAATGTGGTATTGGGTTGGATGGTTAGTATTTCTAGTAAGTTTAAATACATGGTATGGGTTTCCTGGGTCATACAGGGGGACCTATAGTTTGCAAGGAAGTGGTATTGGATTTTTACCTACCTTGCGGTATTATTTTTGATATAAACAGAGACACCTCCACCTTTAGTTCCTGCCTGTGAAATAGCTAGTCTAAACGTGTGGAAGGCATTATAATCTTGCACTGTTGGTGTGCCCTCTAAGGCTTTAAACCACGTCTAAGAGACTGCACAGACATCAGCATTCTCTAGGGTAAAGAGAGCTTTCAGAGAGTGGAGTTTTTTGTTTAGGCTCCTAGCATTGAGCAGCAATACCTTTAGACTTTCTTGGTTTGGATTTGCTATGTCAAAAGTACTTTCAGTTTGGCATTGCCTAAAAAAAGGCACTATGGGGGAAGACAATGTTTTAGCTAATATTCAAAAGCCTAGATGGGAGAGGTGCAGGCCCTCCCTGGCAAAGCAGCATGGTCTGTTGACCATCTATCCTTCCATGCTGACAAATATTGCACCTCTTAGAATGACACCAGAAACTAAGCCAATTATTAAAGTCAATCATCTTTTGTTTGTATTGTGACATCACCTTTGGAGAAGGTAAAATGCTGCTCAATGCTAGGCTCATACCAGCCTGAGACACATTCTGAGAGTTCTATGATGTCTCTCTTCATATAGTCTAGGGAGGTACGTCTCAGGTCATTTACTCCCACATGGATTATGATGGAGTCATATTGGTAATTGCAGTCCAATGACCTGAGTGAATGCCTAATGTTATGGATCCTAGCCCCTGATAAGCAACTGACCGTAACTTTCTCCTTACTCAGCCTGGTGAGAGGGACATCAGAGTGTCTCACGATGGAGTCTCCAATGACTAGAATGTTGGATTGTGTGTTGACTTGCCTTATGGGCTTAGAGGTAGAGGCTCCATGAGATGTAGCTCTATGTGTTGATGTGGGTGTTATTTTGAAAGAGTATGTCTGGGGCTGTTGAGGGTATTTCTTATGTGTACTTTGTCTAGGAGGTCTTTGTGGTTTAGGAAGGTTACATGTAATTGCCTCAGTATATGTGGGTCTCTATGTCTGCTTTGAATTGTGCGTGATGGGTGCAGCATGTGTACTACTGACAGCCTTATTGACATTAGGAGTACTTTTATGTAAGAGCTTTGCCTCTAGTGACTGTGTAAATACATCTCTCACATACCACATCAGTATGGTAATAATGGCGGGAGGGGGAGTATATGTGCCTGTATTGGCCATTGCGTGCCTGCCATAAAGCTGGCCTGCTGGTGTCTAGTTGCCCAGCCTGGTTTACCTGGGATAGCTCTGTTGAGGGAAAGGTGGATGTAAAACCAATCAACCTGCCAAATATGAACTGGGAATTGCTACACTTAATGTAGATTCGTTGAGAGGACACAGCTTGAAAGTGGATGACATAGTGATATGGAGGAGGCTGGACATCCTATGCATCTAAGAGACAAGATGGAAGGGAAGTGCAGCGAAGACACTTGGCTTGGGATCCAGAGTCTACTGCCCAGGACAGGCTACAAATAGTGTGGAATTGTGGTGAGGGAAAGGCTTCAGAAGGCAGTGAGGGATATCATCAAAATTGGTGACAGACTCATGCAGACTCCACTGTAATGACAGGGCAGTATTCATAATCTCAGCCTATGATCCATAGCAGGGTTGTGATACTGAGGAAAAGAGTGCATTCAGACAGCAGCTGCAGGACCTACTAGACAAAGCAGGACAACATGAATTGGTGTTGATTCACATATCAGGGCAGACAGAACAGGATACGAGGACTGCCTGGACCCACATAGATGGGTAATAAAGGAGAGGACATTCTAGACTTCTGTCTGGCAAATGGCTTGATGGTGGCAAACACAAGGCTCAGTAACAGAGAACATACATGAGTGGCCAACATGCAACTCGAGTATTCTTACTCCTAGTATGGAAAGGGCACTGGGGTAGAATCAATGATTGCAAAGTCATCCTCAGTGAAATGTGAAAGAGTTGGCCCACAGAATAAACCACTGGTTGCCACAATCGGCTGCGAGTAGTGGTCAGAGAAGAGTCTAAGGTCAACAGACACCAGGCTGAAGATCTGAAAGTTTACTGGAGAGAAAGTATAACAGTTCAAGGAGTTACTCAGGGCTCTAGCACTCCAAGAGGAGGGGAAATTGGTGGAACTGAAGAATGGCAGCACTTCAAAACTGCATGTGTGAGGACTAGAGAACTGATATGTGGCCGAGCCAAGTAAGGAAATAATGTACATAAGGAAAGCAGGTGGTGGAATGCAGAAGTCCAGGAAGTCATAAAAAAAGAGGAGGAGTGCAGGAAAAAGTGGGATACAGAAAAGATTAACCAGGCTAAAAAGGAATACTGTTAGGTTAACAAAGCTAAGAAAAGAGTTTTATAACAAAGAACAGGGCATCAGAGGGACTCTATCAGCTTCTGGAAAGTGACTCAGTAGGTGGCACAAAGAAACTATATCAGGTTGCAAGGCAAAGACAAAAAGATAAAAGAAGATAGTCAGACATCCTTCATAAGGGATGCCAGCAACAACCTGCTCGCCAGTCCACAGAACATCAAAGGCAGATGGAAGAAGTATTTCCAGTAGCTTCTGAATGAAGAAAACCCCACAGAAGCTGTACTAACCCAGAAACAGCCTATGATCAGAGAAGAGGAGCCCACCCTAGAAGAAGTAAGAACAGCACTAAGGAAAATGAAGTCAGGGAAAACAGTAGGCTCAGATGAGGTTACAGCAGATATGATAAAGATACTTGGTTAAGACTGGGAAGAAATGGCTTCTGAGGGTACTCATAGAAGTGTGGAGAGAAAGGCATATCCCAGATGACTGGAGAATAAGCATACTCACACCAGTGTACAAGAACAAAGGGGACATCCACAATTGTGGGCAGTACAGAGACATCAAATGCCTATCAAACTGCATGAAAGTTCTGGACAGGGTGATTTATAAACGGATACGCAGCATAGTAGACTGTAAGATGGGAGATGAGCAGTTTGGATTCAGATCAGGATGCAGCACAACTCACCCAATGTTTGCAGTGAGACATATAGTTGAAGAAGCTACAGATGTGGAAAGACTCCAACTAGGCATTCCTAGACTTGGAGGAAGTATAAGACAAGGTCCCAAAAAAAGCTGACTTTGACAGTACTGTGGTCTGAAGTCACATAAACATTGGTAGAATTAGTGCAGTTTATGTACAAGGACCAAATGACTCAAGTATGAACAGTATTCAGTCTCACAAAGGGGTTCCCAGTGGGAGTAGGTGTGCACCAGGATTCAGCTCTGAGCCCACTGCTGTTCATACTGGTGATGTGCTACATTAGCAAATAGGTCAGAGTCGACAGATCAACAAAGTTGCTGTATGCAAACGATGTGGCATTACAGGCAGACTCTGAGCAAGAACGTCAGCAAAGGACAGGGGAACAGAATGCAAAACTGAAGGCATATGGGAGGAAACTAAGCACAGATAAAACAGTGGTAATGGCAGCAAATTGGGGAAATCAGAAGAAGCTTAGAACTGAGATAGAATGGAAGATTATAGAAAGTACAGTTGTGTACACCTACCATAAATGTAGATGTTCGAGTGTCTTCACTGTTGCAGTCATAACTGTAGGGTGCTCCTGCCGGCAGGCAGCCCGAGGTCAGCCAGAATCCCAAAGTCTGGGTCCGGCGTCGGCTATATAAGCTAGTATCCTGAAGTCAGTACGCCTTGGTACATAGCCCTCAGCCGACGCCATCTTCTCCAGCCTTTCTTGCCCTAGATGTCAGAAGTCCCCAACAAATCAAAAATGAATCCAACAAGGAAACACAAATACACCACAAATAAGAGAAAAAGAGGGGATAGGAGGGAGGGAAACCCCGACTGCAACAGTGAAGACACTCGAACATCTACATTTATGGTAGGTGTACACAACTGTACTATGTTCTTCGTGTTTCACTGTTGCAGTCATAACTGTAGGGTGGAATCCCACAGCAGTGTAGACGGGGAGGAGGCTTTACATACAAGCGCAGGCAAGCATACCCTGCAAGACAGCAGAGGCAAAGACTGCCCTACACTTAGAAAACAAGGGAGATTGTAGTGCTTGGAAAAAGTATGCACAGAACTCCAAGTGGCAGCTTCCAAGATATCCTTGGTAGGGACTCCTCTGAGGAAAGCTGTAGAAGTAGCAGCTGCTCTAGTAGAATGACTTCTAATGGTCCCTGGAAACTGTTTCCCATGATGAGTGTAACAAAATCTGATTCCATAAGCAATCCATTTGGAAATAGTTTGTTTAGAAATAGGTTTTCCAAGAGAACTGGAGGCAAAGGAAACAAACAATTGGTTAGACTTTCTGAAATCTTTAGTCTTGTCCAAGTAAAATCGTAACTGTCTGTGCACATCCAATGAATGCAAAATCCTTTCCCCTTTATTTTGAGGATTTGGAAAGAAAGTAGGAAAGTGAATTGTCTGATTTAAAGCCACTTTCGAAATCACCTTAGGCATGAAAGTAGGATTGGTCCTCAAGGATACTCTGTCCTGATGGAAAATAAGGTATGGTTCCACAGCCATGAGAGCTTGCAACTCTGAGACCCTTCTGGCAGAGGTCAATGCTAACAAAAGAACAGTCTTCCAGGATAGAAACTTAATATCTGAAGATGCAGCAGGCTCAAAAGGAGGGGTCCTTGGAGGCCGCAAATTTTTAGCCCCTCTCAAGAACTGCTTCACCAAAGGATGAGAAAAAACAGGAGGATCAGAACTGTAATGCACAGAGATAGCAGAAGCATGTATCTTAATGGAAGAAAAGGAAAGTCCTTTAGATAAAAGTTCCGAAAGGTAAAGCAAAATAGAGGAGAGATCAGGAACCTGAGGATCAGAGCCTCGGTCCTGCATCCAAATAGAAAACCTCTTCCATTTAGAGGCATAGGATTTCCTAGTGCTAGGCCGTCTAGCTTCCAAAAGAACATCCAAAACTTGTTTGGGAAGACTAGAGGAAATCAAATTCCTTTGAAGAGCCAAGCTGCCAGGCAAAGGGTCTTGAGATCGGAATGTAGTAACTGACCCTGATGCTGGGACAGAAGCGAAGGGTTCAGTGGGAGAATCCAAGGAGGCCCCGAGAACAGGAGCTTTAAGGTTGGATACCAAAACTGTCGAGGCCAATTTGGAGCAATCAAGATGAGGAACTTGGGCTTGTCCTGTTTTACCTTCAGTAGTACCCGAGGCAGTAGGGGAAGAGGAGGGAAGGCATATGCTGAAAGGCTTCTCCAGCTGAAGGACAGGGCATCCACTCTCCATGCTGTTTTGTGGAAGGACCTGGTGCAAAAGCGAGGCAGCTGATGATTGAGATGGGATGCAAACAGATCTATCTGGGGACATCCCAAACTGCAGTAATCCTGTTGAACAAGTTGGTGTCTAGCATCCATTCGTGAGGATCTGTAATGTTTCTGCTCAGGCTGTCTGCTAAGAGATTCTGTTTCCCTGGAATGAATTGAGCCTGGAGATGCAGATTCAAATTTAGAGCTGTGTCCCATAACCCCATAGCTAGTCTGCAAAGGGGTATGAATGAGAACCCCTGCTTGTTGATGTACCACATGACCGTGGTGCTGTCTGTGCATTAGCAGAGGCCCTGGTTGTAAAAGGTTTTTGAAGGCTAAAGGGCATTTTGAACTGCCAACATTTCCTTCAGATTGATGTGCCAGTGAAGATGGTCCTTTGTCCAGGTTCCCTGCTGGCAATTGTCTAGAAAGTGTGCTCCCCAAGCATAATCCGAGGCGTCCATGGTTAGGATTTGAGTAGGTTGAGGGAGACGAAAAGGTTTTCCTTCGTTTAAAGTGCAAGCCCTGGACCACCAGAGGAACTCCTTCTGGAGGCAGGGGATCAGAGGAATCAGAATATCCAGATCGCGGTAATGCTGTGACCATACACTTTTCAGATACCATTGAAGCTTTCTCATGTGAAGCCTTGCGTTTGGAATCAACAGAATGCAGGAAGCCATGTAGCCCAGAGCCTGCAGGAATTTCCTTGCAGTGAGCTGAGATAGAGTTGCCAAGGTGTTGAAAGTAGAAGCCAGCTGAGTTTGTTTTTCTGGAGTGAGGAAGGCCCTTTGTAAGGTTGTATTTAAGAGGGCTCCTAAGAATACCATTTGTTGAGAAGGGATCAAATGTGACTTTTTTGTGTTCACTGAGAATCCCAGTAGTAGGAGAAGACGTTGAACAAAGTCCAGATGTTGAAGCAGAAGATCTTTGCTGTCTGCCTGAATAAGGCAGTCGTCCAAATAGGGGTAAATCTGGATCCCCTGAAGTCTGCAGTAAGCCACTACTGGTGCCAGGCACTTGGTGAAGACTCTGGGCGCAGTAGATAAACCAAAGGGCAGAACAGAGAATTGAAAGTGCCTCGAACCTGCCTTGAATCTGAGGAATTTCCTGCGTTCTTGTCTGATAGGGATATGCAAATAGGCTTCCTTTAAGTCCAATGTCACCATCCAGGCGTCCTGAGAGAGCATTGGAATTAGCTGTTGCAGAGTAAGCATCTTGAACTTTGGAATTTCCAAAAAGGTGTTTAACACAGAAAGGTCCAGAATAGGTCTCCATGAGTTTTGTTTTCTGGGAACCAGAAACAGCCTTGAATAAAACCCTTTTCCCATTTCCGAGAGTGGAACAGGCTCTATGGCTCTCATGGCCAGAAGAGCATCCACTTGAGTTAAGGCCTCTGACCATTGAAGTTTTGGCAGATCTGGCCAACCGTGAGTCCTTGGCAAAGTGTGAAAGTGGAACTTGTAACCTTTTAAAATCACGTCCAATACCCATCTGTCCTGGGTAATATGAGTCCAATTTCTGTAAAAAAGAGACAGTTTTCCTCCGAGAGGGGCGTCCAGGTGAAGGGGTCCTGAAGCCCAACCGAGAGTCATTGAGTTTGCTTTCTTTGAGATTGGGATCTGTCTTCTCCCCTTCTAGGTGAAGAAGCAGTCCATTGTCTAGATCTGTAAGAGGTCTGGCCTTGACCACGACCTCTGGAGCGTCTATATCTTCCCCTTTGAGGCCTGTCAGACGTGGGAAAGGACCAATTTTTAGAGGGCCAAATCCTGGAAAATCTAGGAGGCTGAACTTGCAAGAAATCTTTTGCAGTCTGCATGGATTTTGCCTTTTCTTCCATCTTTTTAATAACTTCCTCAGCCTTAGAACCAAAAAGAACATCTTGTTGAACAGGGGCATCTAATAACTTAGCCTTAACCTGTTCAGGTAAACTTTGTTCACGAAGCCAGGCATGTCTCCTAATCACAGTACCAGAGGCAGCAGCCCTGCAAGAAGCATCCAAAGCATCAAAACCACAATGTAAGCTATGCTTGTTAACCTGTTCAGTAGCATGCAAAACATCCTGAAGTTCCTTATCCTCTGCACAAGCAGGAAGGGAAGCAAGCTTTTGCTTTAAAACAGACAAAAGAAATTGCTGATATTTAAACATATGAAACTGGCAATTTAAAGCCCTTACAGACAGGGTAGCAGAAGTATATACCTTTTACCCCACCTGTCTAAAGCACGAGAATCCTTCTCAGAGGGAATAGGATTTTTAGAAGTAGCAACCTTAGCAGCCTTAGAACCCTGAGAAATAGTTTCAGGATCTGCAGAAGGGTTTTTAAATAAAAATAAATGAGAGTCAGGGACCCTATAAAATCTATCAGGCTTAGAAGGAGCAGGAGGCATGGAATCAGGATTCAAATTAGCCTCAGAAAAAGCATCATCTACAATGTCCAAGACAGGAGGGATAGCTAAAGGCCTATGTTGAGGAAGAAGAAGAAATTCTCTAAGCCTCTTTTTGGAAGCAGAATATTCCTGTCCTTCCCAATGAAAATGTTCCCTCATCTCATGCAAGGTTTCTCCAAAAGAAAAATCCTCAGGCGGAGAGGCCGAGGGCAAAGAATCCTCAGCATCCGAATCCTCATAAGGGGAAAGGAATAGTCCTGATCAGAGGAAGAAACAGAAGATACAGAAGCCTGGTCAGAGGAATCCAGAGTAACATCCTGTCGAGGCCTTTTCTCAGGAGGGGGGTGAGAACCCCTAATCATTGTAAGCAAATCTTCAGCCATCCTCAATAATTGTTTTGTGTCTTGGGAGTGGATTCAGAAGCAGCTTGAGCTGAAACTTTAGACTTAGTAGGAGTCTTTGTCTTTGCCTTTGAAATAGTGATATGAGTAGGCCTGAAAACCCCCTCAGAAGCCGGTACCTGCACAGCGGTTCCGGACCCATCTGAAGGAGCGACGTCTGAAGGTCCTGCAGCAGTTAAAATAGTGGGCCTTGATGGCTCCCCATGGGAGTCCGTATCGGCCATCGGTTCAGAAGTGGCGGACGACAGGGGCTGCAAAAGCGCCTCACTGACGACAGCCGAACCGGACGCTGGCTCCAGCTGCAACGAGTCCTGTTTGGACCTCGGAGGCCTGTCTTTGTCTTTGCCCTTCTTTTGAACTCCGGTAGTGTCCGACGACATTCTGTAATTGAAGCGTCTGCCAAAATAATTTAAAGCCCAATCGTACCTGCGCTTGATAGTACGAGAGTTGAACCTGGCACAGAACCGACAACAAGAAACGTCGTGGTCAGGGCCTAAGCAAGGTCGACAGTAAGAGTGGAAATCTTTATGAGGTATTTGTTTCCCACGCTATACAATTATTAACTTTTTCTGACATCGGAGGAACAAGAAAAAGATTCCCCAACGGGGTACTTAGCTTTGAGAAGATAAGTATGAACTTCGGACCGACAACAACCAAATACGCTGTTCGAAAATCGCCAACCAACGTTTTGCGAGCTGCTTTCCACCGCACAGCAAGAAAGACTGGAGAAGATGGCGTCGGCTGAGGGCTATGTACCAAGGCGTACTGACGTCAGGATACTAGCTTATACAGCCGACGCCGGACCCAGACTTTGGGATTCTGGCCGACCTCGGGCTGCCTGCCGGCAGGAGCACCCTACAGTTATGACTGCAACAGTGAAACACGAAGAACATCAGGTTAACCGCTTTAAGTAGCTGGGAGGTATAGCTGAGGAGAAGGGAAGTCTGAATTAAGAGGTCAAAGCTAGAATCAGAAGAGATGCAGCCAACTGGCATAGGGTCTCAGGTGTAGGCTATGTCAGAAGAATGCCAAAGAAGCTGAAAAGTATAGTGGTCTGACCAGTACTACTCTATGGTACAGAAATCTGGGCAGTAAAGGCAGAACAGATGAGGAAGTTAGAGGTGATGGAAACTAAGTGCCTGAGAAGGGTGGTAGGATGCAAACTGTGGAACAGACAAAGAAATAGGGCATAAAAGCAAAAGCCAAATTAGCTCCAATTGCAGAAAAGATGAAAGAAAACAGATTATGGTGGTTCAGACACGTGCTGAAAAGCAGATGATAATCTGTTGAAGATGATTTGGGACAGAGAGAAGATAAGAGGAAAAGAGGACATCAAGCAAAGAGGTGGATGGATTGTCTGAAAGAAGATCTACGACAGTCAGGCATGAGTGTCGAAGAAGACAGGAGTGTGGCATTCAATCAAGAGAGATGATGACTGTTAACATGATACTCTGACCCCATGAAAATGGGAAAAATGGTGCTGATGATGATGATGTAACTAGCTTCTACAGCATTTTGAAATTCTTGTCCCATTCATAGCTCCATTCCCAGTTTTCATCTTGCTCTAACAGTTCTCTTACAACAAAGTCATCTTGGTATACTGGGTACAGACTTTGCAGAACAATTCATCATTTCTAGAACACAGGAACAATACTCGGCAAGCAATTACAGGGGCAGTAAGATGCCTAATCATGTACATACATGGTACAAAAATTTAGAAACTCATCATCATTTTCAAGCACTTCACAGTGCTTACCTCTCAGATCCGGCAGGGTTAAAAATCCTGGCACAAATTTTTATCTACCCATGCAAACATCAAAACAGGTCTTAAAGGTAGCCATAGTAGTATTAATTTGGCTTCTATAGGCAACTCCTTTTCCCATAGGCTAGGAATACACTCAGTTAGGATTTTATCCCTCAGTCTCGTTTATATTCAAGTCCCTAGAGGGACTACTTGCAAAGCCACTGGTTTTGGGAAGCAATAGGAGGTCAAATAGGACATGGCTCGAACTGTGACATGCAGGTCACCTCACAGCAGCTGAAAGGCTACTGGAGTAAGGGGAGGAGTACTAATCAACTGCAATTTGTGAATGATTTAAGGCATTTAATTTTCTTGCTTAGAAATCTTTGGCACCCTACCATTTTAGTGATTTGTTAAGAAATGTACATATACCAAGGGAAAGAAAAAAGTCGGAAGATGATTTCTCTGCATCTTGAAGGATTTCCAGATTAGAGTGGAAACATGATGATTAATTTGCCCACATAACTTCTCAAACCTCTTACGACTGTAGAGGAGTACCATTTATAATTTACATGGTGAGATCAGCATTTTGTATGACCACCACCATGCTACACTTTTTTTGATTTAGGTTGAGATTGCTTTTGGTACACCAGGTTTGTGAAAGTACAGTTGTGTACACTTAACATAAATGTAGATTTTCGAGTGTATTCACCATTGCAGTCATTACATTTGGGTTATCTGCTTGCAGGTTGCCCTCAGTCGGCCTGATTAACAAAGTCTTGGGTCCTGCATCGGTTGCTGTCCCTTCTTCCATGACGTCAGGTCGTCAGGGGTATAAAACATGCAGCCAATGCCATTACATCAGTTTTTCTTGCCCCAGATGTCAGGTGCCCCCTTATGGGAAGCAATTAAACATAAAAGCAAATGCACCAAAAAGGTTTTTAAGCATAGCAAAGGAAAGTAGAGGTATAGCCAAAGGAAGTTAGGGGGCTGGAGGGTGGGTAACCAGGACTGCAACAGTGAATACACTCTAACATCTACATTTATGGTAAGTGTACACAACTGTACTATGTTCTTCGTGTTTCACTGTTGCAGTCATTACACATTTGGGTAGATTCCCAAAGCTATGGTTGGGAGGAGGAGTTTAGATAGCACTAGGGCCAGCTATAAGACCCTGCAAGACTGCAGTGGCAAAGCCACCTCTGGATTTAGAGAAAATTGGCAAATGATAACGCTTGGTGAAAGTATGTACAGAACTTCAGGTAGCAGCTTCTAGGATGTCCCTGGTAGGGACGCCTCTGAGAAAGGCTGTAGAGGTAGATGCAGCCCTGGTGGAGTGAGGTCTGATCCCCTGGGTGATAGGTTTTCCATGGTGCTTATAGCACAAATTAATGCAATGGCTTACCAATTTCGAAATGGTTTGCTTTGAAATCGCCTTCCCCTCTGCCCCTGCAGCATATGCTACCAGCAGTTGTTCAGATTTCCTTTGAGGTTTAGTCCTGTCCAAGTAGAATCTAAGTTGTCTGTGCACATCTAAGAAATGCAATATCCATTCTCCTTTATTCTGTGGATTGGGAAAGAAGGTTGGCAAATGAATGGACTGATTAAGAGCCACACTGGATACCACCTTGGGCATGAAGGATGGACTGGTCCTGAGGGACACCCTGCCTGCATGAAAGATGATGAAAAGCTCCACTGCCATAAGGGCCTGTAATTCAGATACCCTTCGAGCTGAAGTGATTGCTACATGGAAAGCTGTTTTCCAAGAAAGAAATTTTAAGTCTGCAGTAGCAGCTGGCTCGAAAGGAGGTAGAGTTAGTTTCTCCAAGACAAAGTTAAGCTCCCAGGCTGGGATTGGAGCTCTCCAGGGTGGTCTCAAATTTTTGGCCTCTCTGAGGAACTGCTTGAGCAGTGGATGAGAGAAAAAGGGGAGGTTCTGTGTTATAATGAGCTGAAATGGCTGAGGCATGGATTTTAATGGAGGAAAAAGACAGGCCCTTGTGAAGCATCTCAGTTAAGTATTGTAAAATCTGAGGTAAATTGGGCGCTACTGTGCTCATCCCTTGAGAGTGGTTCCAGGCACAAAATCTTTTCCATTTTTCAGCATAAGATTTTCTAGTACTAGGCCTCCTTGCCTCTAAGATGATATCCATCACAGGATTGCTGAGGGATAGTAAAGGAGAGATTAAGTAATTAGACAGGCTGCAAGGTTCAGTGTTGGAAGCTGTGGGTGCAGAATCTGGTTCTCCTGCTGAGACAGCAGGGAAGAAGTCTGAGGCAGTTGCCATGGAGATAACCATGACACACTGCGCAGAAGGGGGTACCAGTGTTGGCGCGGCCAGTCTGGCACAATCAAAATCATCCTTGGTTTGTCCTGTTTGAGTTTAGTAGTACTTTGGAGAGTAGAGGCAGAGGAGGGAAGGCATAGACTGATAAGATTTTCCAGCCAAAGGACAGAGCATCCACTTTCCAGGCTTGTTTGTGGGGAGTCCTTGTGCAAAATTTGCCCAATTGGTAGTTCTGGGGAGAGGCAAACAGGTCTATATCTGGGCCCCCCCATTTGCTTGTCAACATGTTGAAAATCATTGGTTCCAGTTTCCACTCATGTGGGTACATGAGGCTTCTGCTTAGTCCGTCTGCCAGTGTATTTAATTTTCCTGGCAGGAATTGAGCTTGTAGGTGCACTTGGTAGCTCAAGGCTGTGTTCCACAATGCATTGGCTAGTCTGCAGAGGGGGTAAGAATGTGCACCCCCCCTGCTTGTTTATGTACCACATAACAGTGGTGTTGTCCGTCTTTACCATTAGTTATCCTGGAAGAATGTGGTCCTTGAAGGCTGTAAGAGCATTCTGTACAGCTAAAATTTCTTTTTGATTGATATGCAGGTGCATTTGACTTGGGTTCCATTTGCCCTGAATGCACTTCCTTGCCAGGTGAGCCCCCCCCCATGCATAGTCTGATGCATCTGTTGTTAGGGTTTGAGTGGCAGGGGGGGGTGTGAAAGGTAGTCCCTTGTTTTGGTGGCAGGCCTCTACCCACCAAAGGAACTCTAGGCGTAGGAATCATTGTTTCTAGGTCTTGAGAATGTTGGCACCATAGGCTTTTTAGATACCACTGTAGTTTCCTCATATGCAGTCTTGCATATGGAATTAAAAGAATGCAGGAGGCCATGAACCCCAAGGCTTGCAGTATTTGGTCTTGCAGACAGCAGGGTTTTTGTGGCCATTTGTTTGAAGTAGGTTGTCAAATGAATTTGCTTTTCTGGCATGAGATAAACCATCTGGGAAGTTGTATTCAAGCTTGCTCCCAGGAATATAATTTGTTGACAGGGTACCAGGTGTGATTTATTTTCATTTACGGTGTACCCCAGACAAGTCAGAACCCTTTTTACAAAGGCCAGATGATTCAAAAGTATGTCCTGAATTTCTGCCTGAATTAGACAATCGTCCAGGTATGGGTATATTTGAATATTTCTTTGCCTGCAAAATGCAATAACTGGAGCTAGGCACTTTGTGAATACCCTGGGTGCAGTAGATAAGCATAAGGGCAGTGCAGAGAACTGATAGTGTGTGTAGCCTGCTTTGAAGCATAGGTATCTTCTGCAGATTCCCTGATTAGATTTAAAAGAAGCATACCTGCACATCTTAGTGTTGCCAACCAGGCATCTTTGCCTAGCATAGGAAGTAATTGAAGAGTCAGCATCTTGAATTTTGGAATCTCCAAAAAGGTGTTTAGCGTAGACAGGTCCAGGATAGGACGCCATGAATTGTCTTTTCTGAGTACCAGGAAAAGTCTCGAGTAGAAACCTTGCCCCTTTTCCTCTTCTGGTACCAGTTGAATAGCCCCCATGCTTAAGAGAGAAAGTGCTTGTTTTTGGACCTCTGCCCACTGATTTGGGCGTAGGTCCAGCCACCCACTTGGTGTTGGCAACGTGTGGAAGTGAAATCTGTATCCCTGGGACACTATATTTAAAACCCATTTGTCCTGGGTAATGAGTTCCTAATTCTTTGCATGAAGAGCAATCTTTCCCCCCAAAGGGGCAGTCAGTTGATAAGTGCTTGGAAATTTTAAAAGGAAGTCATTGAGACAGTTTACCATAGGGGGAGTCTTATTATTCCCAAACTTGGAAGTGGAGGCCCCCCACCTGGGTTTTTTTTGGTGTCTGGGTTTGGCTTCAGAAGAACTGGAAGGGGCTGGAAAGGACCAATTCTTAGAGGGCCAGTGCCTACTAAATCTAGGAGGCTGAACTTGTAAAAAACTTTAACAGTTTGCATAGATTTAACTTTATCTTCCATCTTTTTAAGAACTTCCTCAGCCTTGTTGCCAAACAGGCGGTCCTGATTTAAAGGAGCATCCAACAATTTAGCTTTAAAATGATCAGGCAACGCTTGCTCCTTAAGCCAAGCATGCCTTCTGAGCACAGACCCAGTAACAGCAGCCCTGCAAGAGGCCTCTAATGAATCAAAACCACATTGCAAAGTATGTTTTCCAACTTGTTCGGCAGAATCCTGTAATTCTTTATTTTCCACAGTCAGGAATCAACATAATTTTCTGTTTAAGCAGTCCAATAACATGTTGCTGATATTTTAAAATATGAAACTGGCAGTTTAAAGCCCTAATGACCAAGGTTGCAGAAGTGTAAACCTTCTTACCCCATCTATCCAGTGCCCTGGAGTCTCTATCAGAAGGGGTAGGATTTTTAGCAGCAGAAGCCTTAATGCCCTTGTGAAATAATCTCTGGATCTGCAATAGGATTTTTGAAAAGGAACTTGTGGGACTCAGGGACGCTGTAGTATCTGTCAGGTTTTCTGGGAGCAGGAGGCAGGGAATCAGGGGCCAAACTAGATTCCGAGACAGCATCAATAATGTCTCGTACAGCAGGAATAGCTAAAGGCCTATGCTGAGGTAGGAGAAGGAAATCCCTAAGCCTCTTTTTTGAATCAGAAAAATCCTGGCTTTCCCAGTGGAAATGCTCCCTTAGAGTATGTAAGGTTTCCCCAAAAGAAAAATCCTCAAGAGGGGAAGCAGAGGGAATAGAGTCCTCTACATCACAATTCTCATAAGTAGGTAAGGACAGATCCAGATCAACAGAAGAGTTAGAAAAAACAGAATCCTGATCAGAAGATTCATAATCAACCTCAGTCCTAGGCCTCTTGGTGGGGGGGTTGGCTACCCCTGATTAGAGTTATTAGATCTTCAGCCATTCTTATCATTTGTTTTTTAGGCATAGAGACCTGAGCATTTGGCCTGGGTGTCGGTTTTTAAACATGGATCGAGATTTAGGCCTAAGTAATGAAGGAGGCATCAATTTAATATGCAAGTTCATAGGCCTGAATACACCCTCAGAAGCCAGTGCCTGCACAGAAGCTCTGGACCCATCCAAGGTAGAGACATCCGTGGGTTCCATAGTTGAAGCATCTCGCGGCATACTGGACTCCGAATGGGTCTCGGCAGAGGCCTGCGAATCAGAAGTAGCGGGTATCAGGGGCTGCAAAAGTGCCTCATTGAGTACTGGTGAACTGGTGGCTGGCTTAGGAGAAGCGTCGGTGGCAGTTTTGGACCTCGACGGCCTGTCTTTATCTTTGCGTTTTTTTTAAGAATCCCGGCAGTCGGATGGCTAACTGACGACATTTCTGGATAATTAAACTGAGAACTGAAATATTTAGAGGCAAAAATATACAGACGACGGATAGTGCGCTGATTACATAAAGCACAAAACCTACAGCAAGGTACGTTGTGGTCAGGGCCTAGGCAAGGAATACAGTACAAATGAAAATCTTTATGAGGTATTTGCTTTCCACAAGTAATGCAATTATTAACTTTTACTGACATCGGTAAGGAGCAAGAAAAAGTTTCCCCAACGGGGTTATTTAGCTTTAGTTGAAGACTTCGGTTCTGAAACTCAAAAACGAAAATTTCAGGAGTCAGCCGACCGGCACTTGTGAAATGCTTCTGCTTCAGGCACCGCACGGCAAGAAAGACTGATGTAATGGTGTCGGCTGCATGTTTTATACCCCTGACGACCTGACGTCATGGAAGAAGGGACAGCAACTGACGCAGGAGCCAAGACTTTGTTAATCAGGCCGACTGAGGGCAACCTGCAAGCAGATAACCCAAATGTAATGACTGCAACTGTGAAACACGAAGAACATCATTCCGGTTCAAGCAGTCATCAGCATGCCTGGTCAACCACACTTTTGGCATACCAGCTTGGATCCTCTTAACTAAACTGAAAAATTGGCTTTGCAGTACTTCTCTAGGGTAAAGTCAATATTGCTCCAGGAACTACAGAAAGCCAATGATTGGTCTACAAATGAACGTTCTGACCAGAGAGGTCAAAGGAACTCAAAATGGGTCATTTTACTGTATGTCAAGAGACTCGCAGTCCTCACTAAAAAGGAGTAAAGAGAAAATATGAAGACTTCCTTGCAAAACTGGTCTCCAACAAACTTGAAAAAAAAAAAACCCTGGTGGGACAAGTCTAACCGGGTCTATATTACCTTATCGAACGATGAAGACAGCGAACACTCTTTCATCAAACCAAAAAGGTCGAAACCACTAAACAGGAACAGCAATTCCCCCCCCCCCGGGGGGGGCACAAAATGAAGTTGGGGGCTGTGGCCCCCACACACTTAAATATACCAACTCCGAGATCGCACCATAGTGGAGGAAATGGCAAAGTCCCAAAGATGGCCCACCGATTTTTTTCCCTGGGGGGGATCGATGGTCCGCGTCTTCGCTGTTTAGTGGTTTCAACCGTTTTGGTTCGATGAAAGTACTATCACTCTTTTCATCGTTCAATAAGGTAATATAGACCTGACTAACCTATTGCTTGACCATCATTCTTTTTCAGCAAGAGAGCTTTCTCTCTACAGGATGCAGGACTGGTCCGAAAACAAAAGGGGGGGGGGCCTGGGGATGGAAAGATGCATCACAGTGTCCATACATGGAGTCCAAGTCTGGATTCCCCTTTGCAAGTATTCTGCTGTATCCTAAGAGCTCTGCCCGCAAAGACCTCACCCACAAATGGGGCTATCCAGAATAGCCTACTTTATTCTTTAAAAACAGAAAGTCTGAGCCATACCATCTAGCAAAAGTGCATCTCAAATACTGCAGTCCTGACCACAACATCAGCACGGAGTTAGAATAGACTATATATGAAAGCCCACTAAGAGGATAAACCTGAGGGCCTTTTTAAGGGTCCTTTACTCTCAGAACCATGGCATTCTGCCACCTTCATTAAGGTCAATACCACAAAAGAGGAGTAAAACTGGAACAGATAAGATATACAAACAATTAAGACCACTATGATACAAACTAACAAAGCAAAATGTTATGGGTCAGCCTATCTAAAAGTCCCCAACTCATTATCTGGTGGCATGGCGGAAAGGTACTATGGTCTCTGAAACGTACACTATGCTCAACAATCATGATTTGCAGTTCTTTGAGAGATTGCTACTGCATTACTGTGGGGGAGACAGTTTTCAGGGGCTGGCAGCCTTCGTAGTAGTGGGAGGTCTTCACCTTCTTGTAACCTCTCCACCTGGGTGCCAGCTTAAAACTCTGGCACTTGCCACACTTATTTCCCAGTATACTTATCTCCCAAGCAACACCACAGCAGATCCTGGTACATGCCAGAGCACTTAAAAGGTTTCAGTCTTATGGGCATAAACATTCACTGCAGGAAAGTTTCTGTATCTAAAGGTACAACCCTTTCTTTACAAGTTAAACTGACAAATAATAATAATGGCTCCAGAACAATGTCCATCTTTGACAGTGGCAGGGTAGAACTGTAAGAGTAAAGACAGGTACTCCCTCCTAGAGCTGGTTTGTAACCTAAAAGTATGCACCAGTGGGAGGTGCACATACCCTGGGGTAACAGAGCTAAAAATGCAACATTTCTGTGTCACAAGTCCTCAGAAAAGGAAATTCAAAGTCTTTACCTATTTTAAAAAGGCTCAAAGTAAAAACTCTGTTACTGCCTCATTAAAATGTCAAAACCAAGTAAAAATAATTACTTATTCAGTCATCCGTATCCTACATTTCTAAGGCAAAATTAGTAGTCTAAGCTGCTGATAACCTCTTTCAAAACTATAATTTCTGGCTGAAATCTCATTACAACCAAGTGTTTACTTTATGGCTTACAGCTGGTTAACCATCTAACACTGTAGTTTCTCATTGCTTTAACACATGACACAATGATATTACTGAAAATTAAGAATAAAACTTGTGGATTTGATTTCCATCAATAAATGATTGTAAACAACTTTTTAAAACTGTTACACTAAGAACCAAAAATGGTTGTAACCACCATATGCTACAGACCCTATCTGTTTTGGTGAAAACGGTCTCCACTTCACTTCTTAGTTTCATTGGTTCATAGACAGTTACTAGGCATGTGGTCCAGGAGGCTACTGAGAAGCCTATCCCAAATGTGTAACTGCGCCAGTCAGGAGGAGTCTGGTGCGTTTCTTTTGCCATTGGAGTTTCACCTTACATTGGGCAACCTACAAGTGGTTACTATAACAAACAAAATCCAACACAAATACTTTACTTCATCATGCACTTGTGAATCACGCAGTGTTCCAGTAGGTTTGAAAAATATATACATAATATACACACAGTTGCTATACAGCACCGGCAGATAAATTATAAACTTTTGTGAATATGCAGCATAAAATTCAAAAATTATGTAATAAAAATGCTATGCTTAACTCCAAACAAGTCTCTGTTCTTAAATGTTTCTGCACCAGTACCTACCCCATTACATTTATATGATTTGGTGCAATAAACACAGACTACACTCAATTCCAGCTAACAGCTCAAATTAAAAATATCACTTTAAACAATAAACTTGTTTGATTTTAATAGCTACTGTTAAAGCAATTCATAAGCATCAGCAAGGATGACATGCCACTTTAGTCTAAAGAAGATGCTCTTACATCTAGACTAAATCTCTTCAATATCGCAGTACAGGATAAACAATGGGCTGCAACAAGATCTTTTGCTCAACATTTTTAAGACTTACACTTGGACTTCTACACAGAGCACAGACAGAAGAGAGAAGCATTTTGGTACTCGGTAATAACATTTAGAAATAGAATTCTAAGAAAAAACACAATCCAATATTTTATACTGTCAAAGTTTGAAATACAGAGATTAGAAGTCACACCCCCACCACTACGAAGTTCTTCAGAGCAGACTCAGTCAAAACAGAAGTGACAAGCCACATTTTCATATAAAGATTTCTGTCATGGGGAACATGTTTTAATCCAGTGCACATTTGTATCGTGTCATTTACAAGGACAAAATCTGACAACTGCTCAATTTTGCTTTTTGTTCTATAGGTAGACAAGCACTTCATACACGGTCCACAGGCCCAGAAGTAATCAAGAAAGAAAATATATATACACTCTTAGCTGCATTTCAAAGGACAGGGTTATTTAAAACGTGTTCTTTCTGATCTCTCGGAGGCAGGAACAGATCCTAGACTACGTACAATGTCGGGTCCCTCAAGCTAAAACAAAAATCTGTGGATCAATAAACTCTTGTTTTCTGTATGGGTAGAAACAGGGTGTACTGTTGCATTTGTGTGTGTGTCTATATCTATATATATATATATCTATATATATATATATATATATATATATATATATATATATATATATATATATATATATATATATATATATATATATATATATACACACACACACACACACACACACACACACACACGCTTGTTCTTGAAAATATCCAAGTAATAATGAGCATCTAAAGTTGCTGAAATCTAAATTAGCTGTCATTGTTCAAATTCCAGAAGAAAACAGTATCAGGGGATTTACTCTCCCCTCCCCCACACTATAATTTCCATTTTTCATTTCAATTATTCTGCTCTGTATTGAACACGGCAGGCTTTGCTACAGAAATAACTAAATTAGGTACAGTAGTGAGGGGAAACCTGGACACCAACACAGATCTCGCTCTTATTATTCCTGCAGATTTACTTCAAGCAGTGAAAGAGATATTTTAAATTGATTAGCAAGATGACAGTATTAGATAATCAATCTATATAAACGTCCAGTGTAGTTATTTCAAATTGATTACCTGCAATCTGATTATTGGCAAAGGAATGCAGCAGTAATCCCCACAGCACAATAAGAAAGTGATTACACACACACACACACACACACACACACACACACACACACACACACACACACAATGAAACTATATGCAAAAATTAATGTTCAGTTGTAAAAAAAATGCACATTAATATTCTAGTATTTGAAATACAGTGTATTTATTTTATGTTAATCCTCTACTGCCAAGTGGCAGTTATTTCCAGTCTAAAATTCAAGTCTGCCCAACTATGAGCAATTAGGTACCTCATCCCACATCACAGACAGCCAACATAGGTTGACAGCGCAAGCAAGCACAAACTTGTACCCATATGTCATCAAGACACCAGTAGGCCATTAGTATGGATGTCTGTGCCCCGTGTTAACAGTCTAGTTTTTCAATTCAGTCAAAATTGTACAATGACATGTTTAAAGGTATTTTATCCTGGAGACTAAAGAGGTGTGGTGTTTCAAGCCTATACATTTTTGTGTTTGCTAATGGGCACTACAGGTTAGATGTAGAGATTTAAACAGTACAGGATCAGAAAGAGCATTAACAATTAAACACAATCCTCATACAGATGTATATTTATTTAAACAAGTTTTCTCAATACTGGCTACACTTCTGATAAAATATTTAACAACTCTCTCTCAGGACATACATTCACATACACAACACACTTTTATCATTTAATTAGATTAGTTAATGAACAGTCCTGGATTCCTTTCCATGCATCAACTATGTATTATATAATTAAAAACTACAGTATATCTTGACAAGAAGTTTACTGAAAGTGAAAAAAATGCAGTTTGTCTTGTTGCATGATACACAGTTATACAGCTGCCTAGAAGGGTTTCCTGCCTCTTAAGCTAAAGTTACTTTCCTTTTTTGTTTAAAAAAATTTTGCTTCTTGAAAGGTTTGTATATATAATAGAGATTTGTGACTCAAAGCACCGTGGTTGCTTTCCAGCACAAGTCAGATGGTTTTCCTGTCCCACAATCACTGAACAGCCAAAAGCTTGTTACAGTTTTGTATCAGGTACAACTTCTCACCACACAGTATAATTTTGGTACCAAATCTGATGTGTTATCAACATTCACTTTTCCCATTTTTAGTACATGGGGGCCAGGTGTCACAGACACTGACCATCACCTAGAGCCAATGCTCACACCACTGAGTGGCTACGAAAACAGTAAGTAATGCAGCTAAAAAGTTGGCAGCCAACCATTTTTTTCCTTATTGGGATATCCCCTGGGGTGGAGGCTGACAGCCCTCAGATGAATGTACTGAGGCTCATGAGGCCTTCAAACGCACTTCAGTCTAAAACCCTTGCTAAAAAGACTGATTATGAAAACCAGGAAATAACTTGCTCAAAAAGCAGGTAGACTAAAGTATTGGCACAAAATATGAAAAACGCAAGAACTAAAAATGAGGCTGATGCTACTTCCGGAATGGCATTTTTTTCTAGTGTTCATTATGCCCAACAATGAAAGCACCATCAGATGCTAAAACCACATACATGCATGCATGTCAGACTAAAAGGAAATCCATTTATTCATTAAGTAACAAAGCTTTTTCAGGAGTGGGAATTTTAAAGTAATGGCTGGTATTTGACTCCCACTAAAGCACATGAATGTAATTGGAGGAAAACTTTTCTAAGTCAATTTCCTCAACAGTAATCACTTGATATGATTTTTATTGACCAGAACTAACCCATTGAGACTCTGACATCCCATTTTCCAGACTGCCCTCGAGTAATGAAAGTGCAACTTAAAATAAACATTTAAGTACACAACAAAAGAACAATACTGCCATGAAAACAAGATCGACATTATTTCCTAAAGCAACTCAAGGAAAAAGATGCACTGTTATTTCGTCATTCGGTAAAATGACAGTTAACATAAATGAAGCACTCATTCAACAACAGTGAACATAATATACCACACAACACAACAGGAAGTTTAACAAGCATATCAATAAATACAATATTACAATCCAGTAAAGAGCTTCATTAAACTTGACAAACTTGTGCCTGGCATTGGTAAATAAGAGGAAATGGAAAGGATGAGCTAATAAGTGCTACAAAGTATCAGTTCCATAACGTCTGTCCTGCAAGAACATCTGCTGTGAGTAATTATTTAGAATTTTTCTTTTAATGTCTCTAATGTGGCATAATTCTGACATTTCTGTATTGCCAATACTGGGGAGAGGGGAATTATTCACTTTACAGTTATGCACGTCATGTCACATGCTGGGCTAAAAAGATGCAACAACTCCATGTATTCTGTAGATCGAAACACTCACAAGGAAGCATAATCTGAAAGGCACAGAAAGCAATAATATAAAACATGCACCTGACCTGAAAGAAAGTCCCTCTGGAAGCCAAACAGAGGCGGATCAAACAGAAGAGACTGAAGGAATGCAGTTAAGTATAAGGCCTTACTACACTAAATAAAGGACAAATGTTGGACAAAACCAAACTATTCATATCAAACTTCCCTGGAAGGCCGAACAATAAGGACTCAGAAAACCCTTGCCCTTAAGCATCAAGGTGCCAAAAACTCCTGACTTATACTCTAAGCAATAATGCTTTGTGAAGGCATAACTTGATATGTAGACAGGCAGCAATTATTTACAAACAAGAATTTTATTAAAAAAAAAAAAAAAAAGTGGCAGCAAGACTGTACATCTGCAAATGAAATGGATACAAGATTTAAGTATATACAGAATTAAATGCATACTTAACACTCTACATACGTGCAAGACTGCATACGGTCCCAGCATAGAAGTGGAGAAACATACCATAATACATTAGGTGTAGGAAGATTAACTATTTGCAACTGTTGACTGTATGCTGTGCAAGAACTAGGCACTAAATAAAATCAAAGCACGTCAATAATCTGAAATAAGACTAAATGAGAGTCTAAGAACAAAACTATTATCATTTGCCAGATAATGGATTCCTGGGTTCAAAGGCTGATACTAGGCATGCAGTGAGCCTATTTAACCAAATATTCCCTTAATATTACCATGCAATTCAACAGTGTACACCTCCTTTGTACGAGGGGCAATGAGGGGTGACTCACAGAAGGATTACTGACCACGTATCCAGTTAAAAACATTAACTTAGATATCACCTACATTACTACTTTGTTTGACTTGTAAGAGCAGCCTTTCCACAGGCATGGAATGCTTATTTGTTGATATAGGTTGTGATTCTTTTTTTTTTTTTAAACAAGAAACATCTTTATTGAATTATCACTTATGACATAGGCAATCATACATTTATGCAAATGAAAACAAAACATATGAACATAAGTGATGTATAATGCTTACAACTGAAAATCTGTAGTCATTGCCAATCATTCATTTCCTGCCTTGCCTTAAACCTCATTCCTTCTCCAAAACATTATTCTGCATGAATTGTTCCACAGTTCAAAAAATGTAAGTAATTTACTCCTACCCTTTTATAAAGATCCTACTTCCAGCTCCTTTTATTTTTTAGCTCTGTTACTAAAGTCCTTAATGCCGCTGGATTCCGCGGTGGTGCAGCGGTAGCATTGTTGCCTCACAGAAAGAGGTTCTCCCATTCGATTCTTGGCTGGAGTGCAAGGAGTGCCTTCTGTGTGGAGTCTGTATGTCCTCCCCGTGGTTGGGTGGGCATTCGAAAGACATGTGTAAATGAGCGTGCCTTTGTTGAAGGTTGAACATCAAGCTGGCACCTCAGCGTTCGTGAAAATCTACTGCCAATCATTAGCGGACCAGAGTTCCGCTGTGGCGACCCGTAACCGGGAAAAGCCGAAAGACAACAACTAAAGTTCTTAATGCCAGTACAGTTGGATTTGACTTTGATTTCCATCTTCTAGCAATTGCTTTTTTGGCAACCACCAGAATTAAACTCAGCAAAGCCTTAGTGAGTCTATGAAATTCTGATTCTGTATCACATCTCAAAAAAAATTTGTTGATTACACCAATTTGCTCACCTAGTGCTTCTGACAGAGCAGTCTGCAGGGATTTTTTTAAAGTCTGCCAACTCATCACACTTCCAAAAAATATGTTCTCAATTACCAGTTTCTTCCCCATCACACCTCCACCATTTCCAATTTACCTGAGGAAAAATTATTTGAAGTCTGCTTGGGGTATATAAATACCTACACAAACATTTCCAGGCAAAGATCCTAAAACTTGTAGACTGTTGCATATCATGCAATATTTCATATGCTCTACTAATTATCCCTTTTTAAATAGCAGTTTCTGTTCTAGATTCTACTAAAAACTCTACCAGTCCTGGATTTTTTCTTAGGATCCTCCTATTTCTTTATCTTTGCCTATGCTATAATATCAATCCTCGATAGGGAAGGCACTCTCTAGCCTGCAGTCCAAATAAATTCTTGGCCTCTTCCAATTCCATTACCTTTACCTCTCTAATTATTTGTTCCCAATACCTTGGTTCCTTTGTTAGTTTTCTCCAGTAAATTCCAGCCACTCTTGCCTATTCTCTGTACCCCTAATTGCAGTCATCCCCTATCAGTAGAATCTCCTTTCACCATTCCCATGTTGGTTTAGGTCTTAAGATACTTTTTGCTACTTTATGAATATATTATTCTGTACGACAATCATCATTCTCCTTAAGGTTATGCATCCAAAATCCCAATCTCTCCTTGTTTCTTGAGTTTCTCCCATTTCATCATCATTCCTTTCTACTTTGAATTCTAGCTTTCTGCTTGTTTTAAGTACAGAATCATTAACTGTGCTTCTCTGAAATACCCCTTCAAATCAAGCAATCCAAAAACACCTTGTTCTATTGGAAGGATCAACTTATCCCACTTGACCTCTTCCCTTCCCAGATAACATCCATCAATTCTTTATGAACTGCTAATTCACAACTTCTCCTTTGGTAGAGAAACAAATATGCCTGACCTGTGTACAAAAACAAAGGGACTAAAACCATTTTCACTGTTTGCATCTTGCTATCCATATCCCTAAATGCAGACAGAGCTTTCAATTTCAAAGTTTTTGTATTAACTTTTATTTCCTTCCCACATATCCTTTACTGCCATAACATAAGCTTTTTTAATCCATACTCCTAAAAACTTAATTTTATCATGTCCCCATAAATATGGGTATAGCTGAACCGATTCATGTGTGGATACATGGTTTGCAGCTATTACCTTTGTTTTGTCTTCATTAATTTTGTTTCCCGAAAAGACTTGAAACTGTCTCAGAATGTTCCAAAACACTGAAATGTCCTTTTCTGGTTTTATAAGGTATGAAATAATATAATCTCCAAATAAAGTAAACTTTTCTTGATTACATACCAATTATATCCTTGAATTTCTCAGTCCCTTACTTTCTTTGCCAACTGTTCTAGCTACAACACAAATAAAGAGGAAAGAAGACACCCCAGCCTGGCTTCTCTGCTCAAACAGTACTTATCAGAGAGGACCAATATACAAACTTTAATTTTCCCCTCCAATCACTGAATGTCTCCTAAACAAACTTAGAATTTTAATCCATGAATGCAAATGCTTCCATTCCCCTACTTATAAAATTCCAATTTACACTGCTGAATGTTTTCTCTATATCATGACTAACCAACGGCTGTGGTAGTTTCTTACATTCTGCTTTCCTCTGGATCATCATTGTTCTATTAATGCTGTCAAATGTTTTCCTCCCCTCCACAAAACCAGACTGATTCATATCCATCAATTTTGGCATCACCTTTGACATTCTTTAGCCATCACAGACAAACTCTTTATAACCACTGTTTATAATGTTTCAAAAACATGCATTTGGAGTGTTTCTCACCAGCCCCCCCCCCCCTCCTGAAAACTGGCTTCATTCCAAGTCGGACTTTCCTGGTAAACAAATGTTAAATAAAACAAAATAAAAAATAATCAAAATGGGTCTATATGAAGCTGGATCTGATGGGTCTAACATTTTTAGGTGTTACAGCCACCACCACTTCCTTCCAAGATGTTGGTGCTTCTCCTCCTTTTAAAATACTGTTAAACAAAATCTTCCACATCTTAATCCCTTTCTTCCCTCCTTGCTTCCCAACTTCCACAGGAATACCATTTATTCCTAGAGACTTTCCCGCAGATTGGTTATACAGCACCATTATTATGTCATCTCCTCCTATCCTAATTGTTAAGTGTCTGAGCCTCATATACCTCTAACCTTAGCATATTTGATTCTTCCATAAACATTTCCATTCATACTTTTTCCACATCACTCTCTGATTAATATAGATTTTCATAAAATTTCCAAAATATTTCTAATACCTCTACAGGATCTCTGGTTATTTTTCTTGTTGTTATTGTTGTTACAGACTCTCCAAGCTTGGCTACAACCCTTTGCCTGAACAGGTGTGCTAAAAGCTTTTGTGCTCTGGACTTATCAAAAACAGTTGCTTAATAGAAATCTTTCTAAACTCATGCATATTATCAAGGTAGTCCCCGATTTTCTCTTTAGCACTCTGCAACTGCACCTTTTCTTGTTCTGTGAGATTCCCCCTATTCTACAATACAATCTTTGTCAGTTCCTCTAAATAATTTTTGTTACTTCTTAACCATACCTCTTTCTTTAATTTCCACCCTATTTTTAAACTCTGCTTTAAATTTTAGCCACTCCCTAGCAATATTTTCAGAAGAAATTTCTATTTTCCTTAATAACTCCCGAATAATTTGTACTACTCATTCCTTAAATTCCTCTCTACTTAACAGATTGATCAGTGTCCCATTTTAATTTAGTTATTACTGGCACATGATCTGAAATAGTTATTAGATGCGTACCAAAACGTTCAATTAAATGCACATGTTCCTGTGAAATATAATTTGTCTAGCCTAGGCCCAGTTTCTGTACCTTGGGAAATATGCAAATTCTCTTCGAACTCAGACTACTGAATTCACATCTTCCCATAACAAATATTTTCATAAACCCCTTCAAGAATCCACTCGTCTTTGTTATATTTTCCCTTCTAGGGCCTCAGATACATCCTCAATGCTGCAAATCAAATTCCAGTCCCCACCAACAAGTAATACTCCCTGCTGAAAGCTGATTATTTCAGAATTTTCTTAAGCTCCATTATAGTAAATTTAGGTGGAATATAAAAACATATCAGCATAATACTCCTCCTTTGCCAGTAGCCAGTTAGTAGTACTACTATACCATTATCTTTCCCCTGTTCTATCACTGTTAGAGCTCCTCTCACAACTAATACAAATACCGGTTATCCTTTGTCCCAGAGATTCCTCTGAATAACCATCCCAAAATCCTTTCTTTATCAAATTCTCATGCCCATTTCTTTCCAAATGTGTCTCCTGTAGCATAGCTATTTGCACTCTGCAATTTTTAATATATTTTACCACTTTCTTTTTTGTATACATCTGTGAGACCATTTCCATGTCATTATGGTAAGAAGCTATTATTCCCACCTGTTATGTATAACAGCTTCTTTTTAATGTCTACGTTTTCCTTTGTGTTACATGTCTACACTAACATTTGGCAGGTTGATCTTTTATACAGTTCTTTCTTGTCATATCCATTTGAACCTGTCACTTCTTACAAGACTTTGTTTTAATGAAAACTCTCAAAAAAAAATACTGAACCCCCCCCCAAAAAAAAAAAACACCACAGAACCTATTAACTCAATGCAAGTACACAAAACAATGTAGATCTTCAAATAAAGAAGTTTAACTCTCCTTAAAGGAACAACTGTCCTAGATTTACAGCCAAGGTAAGACACATGCTACAGCCTGTGCTTCTTACACTAAGAGCTATCTGTTGTTGTATTATTTTTATTCCTCTTCCAGATGTAGAAAACAACTTGAATGTCTTCTGAAAATTATCTGTAGACAATAAAAGAATGTCTTGACTGCTTTTATTGTCCTTTTCAACTTGTCTCCATAGAAACACTAGAAACATATACACTGCTGCCTTCCACTACAAGCTTCTACTTCTGCACTGTGAACATTTGCTAGAGGAAAACTTTTTCATTGTGTTCTGTGTTCTTTTATTTACTTGCTTCCCCTTAAAACTTGCTACTAGATCAAGCCAAGGGCCTTAATCCAGTCATTCCCCTATGCAAAAGTAAGAAAAATTATATAAATTTTTACTTGTATAATGCTCTTTTGTACAAGCTTTGCACTGCAGTGCCTACATTTCTTAAAATTTAATAAAAAGAAAGAAGAGAAAGAAAATATGGGCACCTGTTTACTTTAGTATCCTATTACACACAAAAATAAGTGATAAAGCTTTACTTTATAGCATGCAGCATCTCTCATGTATTATAAAAATAACGTTAAGAACAAAAAATGTTATACTTAATTACCTCTTTCCTTGCTCTTCCCCTCTCCGTAATGTTTGGGGGAACATTAATTGAATGAAGTAAGGCATACACTTTGGAGTCCCCTACAAGTTTAACAAAGTAAAAAAAAAAGTCCAATATTTCCAGGTTTTCTTGTTCCATCATATTTCACAAATGTAACAGATGCTTTGTAATCTCACATTTATTGATTAATTTCTGAGTTGCTGGTTTTCTTCTGTTGATCTTCATCTCCCAGATTCAGTATCTGGTTAATTTCCAACATACTTCTGGTCCTTCTAGTCAACTCCTGTGTTTCTTCTCTCTCTCTCAAGCATTTTCCTTTAGAACATTGAAAAGGTTTCACGGGCATAGTATATGGATTGATTATCAAAAGAATAAGCAAAATCTCCTTTTGTTTGGCAGCTCACATTTTGTTGGCCAAACTTTTGTATTTCACCCTTAGCATGTTCTACATCAAAAAATAACTTTGATCTTCCAAGAAAAAATATCCTGAAGACAGCTTGAATCTCACATCTGCTTCTCAATGTTTCCTGACTGCTAGAATAAATGTCCTCATCTTCTGCCTACCGTGAATAACAATCTTCCACAAACACTATTACCTCCAACTTTCATTACTTTGTCTTTTTGCCACAGTTGTCAGAATCAACTCTTTCTGTTGGTAGGATTGCCTCTTGACTATTAAATGTCTTGGCTGCTTGCTGGAGTACACATATGATGTGTCCTTTCAATTAACAGCTCCTGCTATGGAATACCAGTCCAGTTGCTTTCATAAAATTAATACAGTCTGCTTCTTTCAGGTTCTCTGGTACACTTTTTGAAACTTCTCTTCATGAGAATTCTCATGCTCAGCCAGCCTTTTTTTCATTTCAATCTCTGATTTTTTTCAGTTTTATCAGCATATTTAAATATCTGTTTAAAGCTTCTTCTATTTTTTCAAGCCTGTCATTTAAGCTGATGTACTCCTTCAGTGTTTCTTTTATTTTTATCAGCTCTGAGCATGTGACTTATTTTTTTCAATTATTGTAAATCACGTCTTGCACCAGAAATTGAGCTTGAACTGTTTTTTGCTTACCAGCTTCAGAATTCCTGCCACCCAGTGTTTTTAACTCACCTTTTATGTTTTTTTTTTTTCCCCCAGGTTTTCTAAATTTCTTTTTTGCTGGCATCCAAGCAGTGCACTTACTGGCCAGTAATTGGAATTTGCCCAAAATGACAGTCACTAGCACTCTTTTATGAGTTTCTGTTTTCACACTGGGAGAGCTGAAATTAATCAGTTACTCGGTGTGCAGCCATTTTGGAAGTTGATGTAGGTTAGGATCCTTAATTTAGGTGTTGAAGACAGTACAGTTAGTACAGTTGTGCAAAGCTGAACTTACTAGAACAGTAGATGTTTATCCAGCCAAGGATATGACAGCCAGACAGCTTCCAAAGCTTCGGCACAACTTCTACATGTCCAAATTGTCAAGCAGCTCGAGATGAGCTGACAAAGACAAGTTTGGGCAAGAAGCCCTTCTGAACTTTCCTGCCAGCAAAAAGAGGGAGGCTTAGCCCTGAAAGGACAAGGCTAGGAATAAGAAAAAAAATAAATAAATGTCCACACCCTGGCCTAATAAAAACACTACAAAGCAGGGGGGGGGGGTGGATGGAGGAAGTTTCTACTGCAGTAGTGATCATTTGAACATCAACTGTTATGGTAAATTCGACTGCAATAGCCTTATCTATAGGGGTAGATTAACACAGTTAACTATTTTGGAGATGGAAGGAGAACAGTCCAGCAGTTCCTGGAGAATAGTCCTAGGAAAGCGAGATGTAGACCAAGAGAAGGAATCCAACTTATAGTGCTTTGTAAAAGGATGTACAGAGGACCAAGTAGCAGCTTCTAGAGTCTAACCCTTTCCAAAAAGCCACAGAAGCAGCCAAGGTCCTTGTAGAGTGGGCGTGGACCCTGCCCGGAATAGAATTATAATGGTGAGTATAATAAAAGGTAAAAGCCTCAGACAACCATGTGGAAATGGTGTATTTTTAGACCAGTTGTCACCAGTTGTTCCTTCTTAACTTCACAAAAAATGAACAACTGATCAGATCTGAAAGATTTAATTCTGTCAAGATAATATCATAGTTACCTATGGGCATCCAGGGTTCAGGAAAAAAAACAGGGAGATGGACAGTTTAGCTTAAAATGAATTTGTATACCATTTTAGGTAAAAAAGAAGGATTAGTTGTCAAAGAAACCATAACCATGTGGAAAATGAGGTGGAGCTAACACCATAAAACCATGCAACTCAAGATACCCTTCTTGCAGACTTTACAGCAATCAATAAAACTGTTTTCCGTGTTAAGTCCCTCAAGTCAGCCATATTAGCCGGTTCAAATGGAGCAAGTGTTACCTTCTCTAACACAAAACTAATTTCCCAAGGAGGGGCCATCAGTTTGCTTGAAGGCCCCTTATGCAAAACCCTATTCAAAAACATTTTGACATGCATCTCTGGTCAGATATGCTAAAATAACCAAGAAATGAACTGGGATAGAGGAATAAGAAAGGCCATAGGATAGTAACTCTCACAAATACTGTAAAATCATATAACAACTAGCCTTGAATAGGTGTTGGTTATGTTGCTGGCACCAACTAGAAAACCTATTCCATTTGCTAATATATGATTTTCTAGTAGCAGGCTTTCGTGCCTCCATTAGTACCTGCTGCATGTCCTCAGAAAACAGGTGCCAAAAAGGAATTAAGATCAAATCATTCAGGCAGTGAACTGAAGATGATTGATGTTGGGGTGCATCAAATAATCGTGTTCTTGTGTGAGTAGATCCATTTTGTGAGGAAGCTTGTAGTAACTGTGCCTGGCCATTTCCAGAAGGGAGGACCATGGTTGCCTGGGTCAAAATGGAGTTACCACGGATTCTTTCTGAACCTTTAGAAGTACCCTGCGTATTAGTAGAAAGGGTACAAAGGCATACAGGAACATTCCCGCCCGAAAAGAAAAGGCATCTGTATTCGAAGCCTTCTTGCATGGAGTCCTGGAACAGAATTTTGCCACTTGAGAGTTTAGAGACAGAGATCAAATCTTGGAAGACATCCCCTCAGATCTAGTTTCCATTCATGATGGTCTGCCCTGGTCTTGCTTAGTCTGCCTTTCACACAATTTTGCTCTGATGGAATATAGGATGCCTGTTGAGTGGAGACTGTGCTGTGAAAACATACCCCGAGCCAACATGGCTAGTCTGTAAAGGTGGTACAACCTGGTTCCCCCCTAGCTTGTTGATGTACCGCATCACTGACATTGTCTGAAGCCACTTAAAGAGGTCCCGAGGACCAAAGATGGTTGAGAAATTTGAGTACCCTGATCAGGGCAAACACCTCCTTGATATTTATGTGCTTGCATATGTCCTTGGTGTCTCACACCCCTGCACTTTTACCTCTCCAGAAACTGCTCCCCAAGCAAAGTCTGAAGCATCTATGGTGACTGACTGTTTTGCAACAGGGAGGGAAAGGTGGAGACCTTAATATTATCCGTTGTTTCTACCAGGCGATTTTTCTTCTGACAAACCCCAGTACTAGGATCTGAAAAGATAAAGGGTGGGGATGCTGGGACCAAAGATATTTCAGATACCACTAGCTTTCTCATGTGGAGTCTTGCCAAGGGTGTCATGAGAATCATAGATGCTATGAGATCAAAAAGCCCGAGGCATTTCCTCACAGTGACTGAAGTCTGAGTGGAAAAAAAATTGGAAATATATTTAAATAAAGATTTTTTTTTTCCTGTGGAGGAAAGGCTCTTTGAACTGAGATGCCTAGCTGACATCCTGGGAACACAATCCTGTGTGAAACTGTCAAGAAAGAGTTTTGAATGTTCTCTTAGAATCCCAGCTTGTGCACGAGATCTCATGACAGAGAGAGAGATTCCTGACATTCTGAAAAAGACGGGAAAGATAAGAAAGTCTTCTAAATACAGAAAATTGTGGATACCGTGTAGCCTGCAATGAGCTATAACTGGAGCTAGACACTTTGTGAACGCTGTTGGTGCAGTGGACAGTCAGTCTGGATAAATAGCAATGTGATGCATCCTTTCAGTCTAGTGTTACCAGGAAACCTGAAAGAGGAAGAAGCAGCAACAGGTTGTGAAGTGACATTTTGAATTTGGGCACTATCACAAACAGGTTTAAGAAAGAAAAATCCAGAAGTGGTCTCAAAGTGTCTTCTTTCTTTGGCACTAGGAACATCCTTGAATAAAACCCATTCCCCATTCAAGGAAGAAGAACTGGTTCTATCACCCCCTGGAACAGCATGTGGTGAACAGGTGGAAACAAAACAGCCTGATATGCAGGAGAAATTTCCTCCCACTGCCATCTGTAATCCTGATGAATGATTTTCATAACTCATTTATCTGAAACAATCTGAATGAAGGATTCAGACATTCTGGAAGAGAGATGACCAAGGGTCACTAGGTCTCTTGATTTACACTTATAGGGTCCTTGGTTTTGGGAGGTCTGAGATTCTTTTTGGAACCTTCTTGCCATTTCTTCTTAAAAGTCTGTTTACCTGAATTCTGTTGAGACTGTATTCCGTTTTTTGCTTAAACTGGATGAGGAGAAATAAAAATCACTAGGATAATTTGAAAAAGGAGGGCTGAAAAATCTTAGACATTCCTTGAATCAGTTTGCCCCTTTCAAACACATTTTGATCACCTCTGCAGCACAGGTGCCAAACACAATCTCTATCCAAGCGAGAATTTAAAATCTCATTTTTAGCATCCTCTTAAAGGTTTTGAGAATGCAGCCAAGCAAACCTCCTTAAACCATCCCAGTGGCCATACCCTAGAAAAATGAGTCAAACACACACTACAAATACTGAATAATGATCTGTGCAACAGAAGAAAAGTACAGTTTTGTACCTACCATAAATGTAGATGTTCGAAGATCCACATTGCTGCAGTCCTTACACTTGGGTAGTCCGCTGTCCTCGGTCGGCCCGAATATCAAAGTATTAGGCTGACGTCGGTCAAGGTGCTTAAGACTGACATCAGGACGTCAGGGTACAAATCATGACCGGCGTCATATCCTCAGTCTTTTCTTGCCCCAGATGTCAGAAGACCCTAAAAAGAAAGGTCAAAACCAAAAGACAGCAAAAAACAACCAACCACCCTTGCACTAATCCTATGTACAATATATACACTATCCACAATATTCACAACCCAAACCACACAACCGCCTCTAACTACAGAGGGGAAGGAGACTGCAGCAATGTGGATCTTGAACATCTACATTTATGGTAGGTACAAAACTGTACTATGTTCTTCATCTCACATTGCTGCAGTCCTTACACTTGGGTAGAATCCCAAAGCAGAGGTAAGGGAGGATGGCAAAACTATAAAGCAGGAGCTGCCAAAATGCCCTGTAAAATTGCAGTGGCAAAACCAGCCCTAGATTTAGAGTAAAGAGGAAGGTGGTAATGCTTAGAGAAAGTATGCACTGAACTCCAAGTAGCTGCCTCCAAAATATCTTTAGTTGCCACCCCCTCAAAAAGCTGTAGAAGTGGCAGTAGCCCTAGTGGAATGAGGCCTAATCCCAGCTGGAATCTCCTTACCATGATGGGAATAACAGAAAGCAATACAAAACCCAATCCACTTAGAAATAGTTTGTTTTGACACAGGCTTGCCCTGAGAACTCAAAGCAAAAGAAACAAATAACTGCTGAGACTGCCTGAATCCTTTAGTTCTGCTCAAATAATATCGCAACTGCCTGTGTATATCCAAAGTGTGCAAAATCTTTTTTATTTTGGGGGTTTGCATAAAAGTAGGCAAATGAATAGTTTGGTTTAAAGCCACACTAGAAACCACTTTAGGCATAAAGGAAGGATTAGAAAGATACCCTATCCTTATGGAAAATTAAGAAAGGCTCAACCATAAGGGCCTGTAATTCAGAAACCCTTCAGGTAATGGCCAACAAAAAGCAGTCTTCCATGATAAATATTTCAACTCGGCAGTAGCTGCAGGCTCAAAAGGTTGTAGAGTGAGTTTCTCCAACACAAAATTGAGATCTCAAGCAGGAGTAGGAGCTCTACGTGGGGGTCTTATATTCTTTGCCCCTCTAAGGAATTGCTTAAACAAAGGATGAGAAAACAATGGTGGGTCACAGTCATAGTGAGGAAGAATTGCTGCAGCATGAACCTTAATAGAAGAGAAGGACAAACCTTTGTCCAGTAACTCAGTAAGATATTGAAGAGCCACAGTTAAATTAGGCTGAGAAACATCAAATTCCTTTGCTGTACTCCAAAATAAAAATCTCTTCCATTTATCTGCGTACACTTTCCTTGTACTAGGCCTTCTGGCCTCTAAAATAACATTCAAAACTTGCTGTGGAAGCTGAGACCCTCCAGGGTTTAAAACAGAATATGCCAGGCTGTTAGGTGGAGAGAGTGAAGTTTGACATTGAGTAAATGACTGTTCTCCTGAGACAGCAGGTGTGGAATCGAAGGCAAAGGCCATGGAGGCTCCCGTACCAGACTTCTCAGTAATGGGTACCAGTGCTGTCGAGGCCAATCTGGAGCTATTAAAATCATCTTTGGCTTGTCCTGTCTGACCTTCAGGAGTACCTTTGGGAGGAGAGGCAGAGGTGGAAAGGTATATACATGAAGATTGCTCCAATTGAATGAAAGAGCATCCACTTTCCAAGCTGTGGGATGAAACCTTTTTGTGCAAAACTTTGGCAGCTGGTAATTTAGTGGAGAAGCGAACAGATCTATGTCTGGAGTTCCCCATGACACTGTCAATTTCTGAAATACATGAGGATCCAATTTCCACTCGTGGGGATCCATAATTTGTCTGCTCAACACATCTGCTAAGGAGTTCTGTGCTCCGGCAGAAACCTTGCCTGAAGATTCAGCTGTAAACTGAGAGCAGTCTCCCACAAAATCATTGCTTGTCTGCACAGAGGATAAGAATGCGTTCCCCCTTGCTTGTTGATGTACCACATGACAGTTGTGTTGTCTGTTAGAACCAACACCTGCCCTGGAAGAAGTAAATCCTTGAAAGCTATTAATGCAAATTGGACTGCTAACATCTCCTTCAAGTTGATATGTAGATGTTGAAGTCTGGCAGGCCACGTGTCTTGTACCCACTTTCCATTTAGATGAGCTCCCCAAGCTTCGTCCAAGGCATCTGTCGTTAGAATCTGACTCGCCTCTGGTCGGGTCACAGAGAGTCCCTTGTTTAGGTGACATTCCTGAGCCCACCACAAAAACTCCTTTTGAATGCAAGGTATTATCTGAATGACAGTGTCCATATCTTGGCAGTGCTGTGTCCATACATTTTTGAGATACCATTGTAGCTTCCTCATATGCAGTTTGGCATTGGGAAGCACCAGAATACAAGATGCCATGAACCCCAAGGCTTGAAGGACTGTCCTTGCAGTCAGCCTGGACTGATGAGACAATTGATGGAAGTAAAGAAAGATTCTTTTGTTTGTCCGGGGTCAAAAGGCCATCTGGGATGCTGTATTCAGTCTCACACCCAGAAAGCACATGTCCTGAGAGGGTACTGGACTGGACTTTATTTCGTTCACAGAATACCCCAGGCATCTTAGCACTGCTATCACATACTGTAAATGATGAAGAAGTTCGTCCTTTTCTTGGGCCAGAATCAGGCAATCGTCCAAATAAGGATAGATCTGTATTCCTTTTAGCCTGAAGAAAGCTATCACTGGAGCCAGAACTTTCGTGAACACTCTGGGCGCAGTAGATAAGCCAAAGGGCAATGCAGAGAACTGATAATGAGAAGTCCCAGCCCGAAAACGCAGATACTTCCTGCAACTGAGCCTGATAGGAACATGAAGGTAAGTCTCCTTGAGATCCAGAGTCACCATCCAGTGATCTTTGCCCAGCAGAGGCAAAAGCTGTTGTAACGTCAACATTTTGTACTTGGGAATGTCCAGATATGTGTTGAGGATAGATAAATCCAAAATTGGTCTCCACGTGTTCCCCTTCTTTGGTACTAGGAACAGGCGAGAATAAAATCCTAGGCCCACTTCTGGTAGAGGGACCGGTTGTATGGCCCCTACTTGAAGTAGCAGAGAAATTTGTTTGTGAGCCTCTAGTCTTTGCTGAGGAGGAACGTCTGGCATGCCTTTGAAAGGAGGCAAGGTATGGAAATAAAACTTGTAACCTTGGTGTATGATATCCAATACCCATCTGTCTTGAGTAATCAAACTCCAATTTTCCTTGAAGAGTGCCAATCTTCCTCCCAAAGGTGCTGCCAGGCAAGAAGGATCTGGCAACTGAAAAGGTAGGTCATTGGGCCTGTTTACGAAAGGACTGGCCCCTGCCCTCACCGAAGACTGTGCAGGTGAACTCCCAGTTCTAGGTCTGAAGGAACTCTGAGCTCTGCCCTACCACGTCTAGATCTACCCCTAGACTGAGAATCATAAGAAGGATACGTCCACCCTTAGCAGGCCAATTCCTACTAAACTTGGAGGCTGAACTTGCAAAAATCCTTAACAGCCTGCATAGACTTAGCCTTGTCTTCCATTTTCTTCAAGACTGACTCCACAGGTGAACCAAACAACACATCAGACTGTAAAGGAGCATCCAAAATCCTTGTCTTAACATGGTCAGATAAATTCTGATCCCTCAGCCAGGCGTGCCTGCAAAGAACTGAACCAGTGGCAGCCACCCTAGGCGCGGCCTGTACAGCATCAAAACCACATTGCAAAGAATGCTTACCCACCTGTTCCGAGACATGCACCAAATCTTGTAATTCTTTACACTCAATGCCTTCCCAGAGCATCTACCTTAGACTTCAATTGAGAAAGAAGATAGTTTTGATATTTCAACATGTGAAACTGGCAATTCAAAGCCCTCATAGCTAAGGTGGAAGAAGTATAGACTTTCTTTCCCCATCTATCCAAAGCTCTGGCCTCTTTATCTGGAGGAACCAGATTTTTACAACAGAGGCCGTGACACCCTTAGGTCCCTGACTAACAGTTTCTGGGTCCGCCCTAGGACTCTTATAAAGATATTTATGAGCCTCAGGCACCCTGTAATACCTATCCGGTTTAACAGGAGCAGGAGGCAAAGAATCAGGATTAAGTGAAGCCTCTGCAAACACATCTTCCACAACATCCAGAACAGGTGGTATAGCCAAAGGCCTATGCTGGGGTAAAGCAAAAATTCCTAAGCCTTTTCCTGGAATCAGAGAAGTCCTGACCTTCCCACTTAAAATGTTCCCTCATGGAATGAAGAGTCTCTGAAAAGAAAAATCCTCTGGAGGAGAAGCAGAAGGAGTCGAATCATCTGCATCAGAATCAGAATAAGGAGAGTACTCCTGCAAGTCTTCAGCGAAGACTCTGAAACATCCGAAGCCTGCTCAAAACTCCCCAACTCTGGTTCCACCCTAGGCCTCTTATCAGGAGGGGCAAAGAACCTCTAATCAAAGTAATTAAATCTTCTGCCATTTTAAGCATGTGCTTCTTGGGCACAGATCCTGTTGAACTAGGAGTGACACCAACAGAAGCTAAACCTGGCCTGCCTCTGGGAGAAGCCTTGGAAACAGAAGGAGAGGGCCTAACCACCCTAGGAAGGGAGGGAGTACAGTAACCTGAGAAGCCCCTTCAGCCTGACCTGCCTCCTGAGAGGCCACATCCTGCAATATCAAAGTCTCCCCTGGGACTCCAGAGAAGCCTAACCACGGTTCCACTGGCGCCTCTAAAGAAGCGGGGTCCGGTGCGGACGACTCTTCTTGCCTGGGTTTAGCTGCGTTGTCTTTGCGCTTCTTGAAGCGGGCGTCGGAGCATCCGGCGGCATATTATAATTGCACCGCTTCCGAAGACCAACCTGGCACAATCTAACCTTCGGCAATAGTGCGCTTATTGAACCTAGCACAAAAGCGACACCCAACAACGTCGTGCTCAGGCCCCAAACAAGGAATACACAAAGTATGATAATCTCTATGCGGTATCTGTTTCCCACAAGAAATACAGTTATTCACTTTTCTGACATCCGGTAAACCACTGAGGCAAGAAAAACTAAAATATTCCCCAACGGGTACTTAGCCAACTTTGACTCGGTCTGAAACTCCGAATTGAAAAATTTCAGAGCGCCGAGCGGCACTTGCTGCTTCTGCATCGGACCATGCGGAAAAAAAGACTGAGGATATGACGTCGGTCTTGCGCATTTGTACCCTGACGTCCTGATGTCAGTCTTAAGCGCCTTGACCGACGTCAGCCTAATACTTTGATATTCGGGCCGACCGAGGACAGCGGACTACCCAAGTGTAAGGACTGCAGCAATGTGAGATGAAGAACATCTAAGTTATTTATAGCAGATTTATCTTCGCAAAAAGAAACTGAAGATAAAACCTGCCTCATGCTTTTACAACACGTCAGAATAAACTTTAACATGCAATCCCGACAATTTAAAATTCTGAAATTCAAAGATGCAACGTATACAAGTTTATTCCATACCTATCAGTAATGTTCCCATCCTTAGTTAATTCCAGACCTACTCTTTCTAATAAGTGCTTAGCAGGAGAGAAATCAACTAAGGCTACAGCGGCAGGTTCAAGTTTGGGAAAAGAGTATAAAAATTTAAAAGACTGAGAAACCTCATATATCATAGCTGTCACTTTAGAGACAGCTGGCTCACTATCAGGGAAACTGCAGGCAGTAAGGCACACATTCTCTAAAGCAAACAGGGCAGAAGGATAGGGTGTAGGTTCTGGAAAACCTTTCAGTAATAGCTCACATTATTTTTTGAGGTATTGAAAAACCTCAGTGGTCTCCCACTGAAAACACTGGGCTGTTCTAGCAACTGCCTCAGAGAAAGAAAAAACCCCAAAGGGAGAAAAAGAAAGCGCTTTCCTCAGAGTCTGAATCGGAAATCTAAGGACAAAACCTGAATCCATCCCCTGCATCCTCATGGTCAGATTCAAAATCTTCAACCTCTTCAGGAAAGGAGGCATCCCTCTTTCTTTTACCAGAAACTACTTTATAATAAGGATCAATAGCCTGAATCAAACACCGGATCAGACCAAGTAAAATACTATCCAAAGAAATTTGAGGAGAAGTAGATACATGTTTGGTTTTCTGTTTCTTTTTGACAGGAAAACTGTGGCCAGCTGTGTTACTAATGGCAGCTGCTATTTCCCCAGGGATGGGCACAGCATTCTGACACAACAGGTAAACCTTCCCTGCTCCCCCTCCCTGGGCCGAAGAGTGGTTCTCCCTTGCCCACGGAGGGGACCCCAACAGCCACAGAGGACATGGCTAACCTCCGATGGCTGTAAGTGCTACACCCGTGGGATATGTGGTAAAGGATGAGTGGTCTGAGGTACAAGAAATGGCTACAGTAGTCACCCATGTGTGGCCAAGGCGAGCTGCTAGCCTACTGTAGTGATAAAGGCTGTTGGCTTAACTTTTTCTTTCTGTGGCTGGAAGAAGAACCAACTGTGGGAGTAGCAATCTGAGTATGATGTGTTCTACTGTCTCGTTTGTTCCCTCAAGCAGATAACTAGATGACCAAGCTCTGGTACTGCACTGTATTTTAAATGCAGCCATTTCTTCAAGGATGCAAGCTTAAATGATGGTAGTGAATGCTTCTGAGAAGACAGAGTTGTTGTTCCCTTATTACTGTTTCAGCCATTCCTGATAATTTCTATCACTATTAATAAATTTTCACTTAAGAACCCCTTTCTATCCCTGGACTGGGCATTCAGAAACTCAGCTACAGGCATACAATCCATTCCAAAATTATGGTACAGGTAAGAACTGCCAGGGGGGTGAGAAGCTATGTCACCTAAATAGGACCAGCAAGCTCCGTATAATCTGACTCTCGCCAGAGAATGGAGAGTCAATTAGGATTCCTGAGCAGGATCAAATGAGCCACAGGGTTCTCATGCAGCCTGGGAATACCTAGCTCCTATCCCCACGGAATAAATAGACCAAGTGGTTGTAGGTGGGGAGCCACTGGGTAAAGCCCTGCACAGCCAGCAAAAAAAAAAGGGTGAATGATGGGTGAATGATGAAGCATAAGAATTAAGCAATGTAGATGAACAACAGTTTAAATAGGGGACAAGGAAAAAGAGAAGCATACATAGCAGATATACTATGCTGCAAATGGAATCAGAGGAATATATGGAAGAGTTGGAGAAAGAAGTGACTAGTGCTTATTAAACAATTGCAGGAAAAGAAAATTAAAACAGACAAAAAAGTTAATGCTACAAAGTGTCAAATTACTGTAAATCTTTAACAGAGAATACGACTAGCAAAAAAAGTTGTAAGATAGATCATTCTTCACTGTCTTAAAAAAAAAGACGGGTTAATTTTAATTTTTTCACATACTTTTAAATGAAAAAGAAATATGAGCTGTTATGAGGAAGGAAGCCAGTATGGTCATTTGGAACAAACAGTGCATCAGAGGGGTTATTGTCATTAAAAGATTCTGACATTACTATAAATCATTTATTGTACAGTATATCCAAGAAAGTAGGTGGTAGTGGATTGCTCGTTTAAGAGGAAATTTATCAGACTTTGTGCATGTACTGACTTAAGGAAATCTGCGAGTAGTTATTTAACACATTTCAGAAATACTTAATAGTAAATACAGTGATAAATGCGCTGGACATTTCAACCATTTTGAGAACAAAGGTAGGAAGAAGGGGTATAGCATTAGATAGTAAGTGGCACGATCACAGAAAGTTCATGGCTACTGAATCTTACAACTGCTACACCTTAACAGTGTCCACCCTGGGCCGTATCTCCCTCTCAAGGAGGGCTTGGCCAGTCAAGTCTGGGGTGAATTTATGAACACCCAAGACTACCACACAGTAAAACAAGAAGGCATAATATACATTCACATAAAAGGGTGAAATTACAACTTAACAGATTTTTTGTGCAGTAACGTATTAAACAGAAACATATGCTTGGAGAAAATCTAGATCTTATAAATCAAAAGAGCTATACTCATGAAACTAGGAAAGGAGGAGACAAAAATTAAAACTGGAAAGATTCAGTAAGACTGTATGACAACTCCAGTGTCAAAGGAGACTCTGGACAGAAACTTGTGGAATTAGACTCTTACGAAGATTTGGGGGGGGGGGGGGGGGGGTTAAATTCAAAAATCTGTTCCTGAAGAAAAAAGTGCTTGGGAAGAAAGAATACATATATGGATGTGGATAAGCTACATTCTTTATCAAAACCACGAAAGACTTTTATAAAAGAAGAATGCTATTTATACACAGAATTAAGGCAAAATAAAATAATGGTTAAATAAGCAGCACTGTGTTGCAAAAACCTGTGTCCTCTTCTGATACAGGTAAGCTTGCTATTTGTTGCTCAAACATAACCTCCCCGGCCAGCCCTGCAGCTTTATAGGTCACTAGTGTCAGAGGTGTACTCTGCTCCTACACCAGTGGTTTAGTTAAGCAATAACCCACGCCTGGTTGTGGGCAATGCTGGATTTACCCACGGTTGGTTTGGTTTGGTCATGAGGGCAAAGCCCGAGTGGCCAAACAAAGACAACCATGGGTAAATCCAGCATTATTCACACCCAGAAGTGGGTTATTGCTACTATACAATGACATTATTTAAGAAAAAAATACTTTTTTAAATAATGGCATTGTATAATGCCTCCCTGCTGCCCTTCAGCAGCTGTCCAGTATTCTGCAGCAGTTCTGATGTACTGCACATGCATATGGTTGTGCAGTACATCAGAGCTGTGTGTGGAAGCAATAGAGAAAGGAAGATGTCCGTTGTTTTTTAAAACGTGTCTCGCTATGTTAAAAGAGTTTAACATAGCAAGACATCTTTAAAAATAAAAGCAACGTAGAGCTTCCTTTCTCCGTTGCTTTTTACAACCTGTCTCGCTATGTTATACGAGTTTAACATAGTGAGACAGCTTTAAAAAAAAAGTAACTGAGAAAGGAAGATCTCCGTTGCTTTTTTTTTTTAAGATATCTTGCTATGTTAAACTCGTTTAACATAGCGAGATAACAGCAACGGAGCTCTTCCATTCTCCGTTGCTGTCCAACAACAAAAAAAAAAGACTTATACTAATGGAAAAAGTCCTGACTTTTTCCATTAGTATAAGTCTGATTTACAACGTGCATGCTGACCTAGAACCTCAGGAAAACGAGGAAATAGGTGGAGTTGAAGAAGAAACGTAGCGTCTCAAAACAGCATGTGTGAGGACTAAAGAAAAGGTATGAGGCCAAGCCAGAATGGAAATAAGATCTGTAAAGAAGCTGGTGGCAGTATGCAGAAGCCCAGGAAGTCATCAACAGAAAGGAGTGGAGGAAAAAGTGGGAGACAGAAAAGACAGGCCAGGTTAAGAAGGAATACTGGTTGACTTACAAAGGGCTAAGAGAAGAGTTGTAATAGCGCAGAAGGTGTTCTCAGAGGCACTCTACCAGCTTCTGGAAAGTGACTTGGTTGATGGCACAAAAACTATCAGGTTGCAAGGCAAACACAGAAAGATTAAAAAGACAATGAGATACCCTGTCAATAACCATCTGTTCATCATCCCACATAAAATCAAAGGCAGATGGAAGGAGTACTTTCAGCAGCTTCTGAATGAAGAAAACCCCACAGAAGCTGTACTGCCACAAACACAGTCTACAATGAAAGAGGAAGAGGAGCCCACCATAGAAGAAGTAAAAACAACAAAGGAAAATTAAGTCAGGGAAAGCAGCAGGTTCAGATGAGGTCACAGCAGATATGACCAAGATGTTAAGTTAGGGGAGAAATGGCTCCTGAGGGTACTTACAGCAGTACAGAGAGAAATTTGTATCCAAGATGACTGGAAGATAAGCATATTTGTACCATTGTACAAGAACAAAAGGGAAAAAACTGTGGGCGGCACAGAGGTATCAAGTTCCTGTCACAATACATGAAAGTTGAAGACAGGGTGATTGATAAATTATTTATTTTTTATATTTATTTTACATTTGATTACCGGGAAAGTCCGACTGGACATTCGAAGGCCCAGGGAGAAAAGCTGCACATAATACAATTTAACAACATTTGTTTAGATTTGACAATACAGTGTGATGCAAATACAAGATAACAGAGTTTATACAAACAAGAAACCTATATGTTCACTAAGAAATCAGTTATAATACAAGATCAGTTTCAATTCAGATCAGGATGCAGCACAACCAACTAGATGTTTGCAGTGAGACAGACAGTTGAGAAGATGCTAGAGATGAGCAAAAGTCCAACTGGGCAATCCTAAGCTGGGAGAGAGCACATATGCAACGTTCCAAGAAAGGTGATTTGGGCAGTCTTGTGGTGGTTCAAAGTCCAAGAAACATTGGTAGAATTAGTGGACACTATGTACAAAAACCGAATGACTCAAGTATGAACAGTGTTCAGTCATAGAGAGGGGTTCCCAGTGGATGTGGGTGTGTATCAGGGTTCACCTCTGAGCCCACTGCTGTTCAAATTGGTGATGGACTACATTAGCAAACAGACTGACAGGGAAACATGAAAAAAGCTGCTGTAAGCAGATGATGTAGCATTAAAGGCAGACTGAGCAAGAACTTCAGAAAAGTATAGAAGGAATGGAATACAAATGTGAAGGCACATGGGATGAAACTAAGTAAAGATAAGACAGCTGTAATGGCAGCAAATGGAGGAAATAAAAAAAAGTTGAGAATTCAAGCAAAAGAGAAAACAGAGGGACATGTTAACAGCTTTATATATCTGGGAGGTGTGGATGAAGAGAAAGGAAGTTTGAATGAGGAAATCAGGGCTAGAATCAGAGGGGCTGCAGACAATTGACACTGAGTCAGGGATAGTGTATGACAGTATGACAGAAGAATGGCAAAGAATCTGAAAAGTAAGGTATACAAAACAGTGGTGCAACCAGTACTACTGTAGGGTACATAAACCTGTGCAGTAAATGCAATGCAGTTGAGGAAGCTAGAAGTGATGGAGATGAAGTGCAGATGAATGGTAGGGTGCACACTGTGGGGCAGACAAATAAATGAGGACATCAAAGCAGAGATAGCAGCTTCAGCTGTAGAGGCGGTCAAGAAGAACAGACTAATGTGGTTCTGGCACATGTGCAGAAAACCAGAAGGCAGTCTGATGAAGATGATCTGGGACAGACAGGAAGAAGGCAAGACTAGCAAGGGTGTCCAGCAAAGGCTTGGATGGATTGTGTGACTTAAGATCTGCAACAGTCAAGCATGACTGTCCAAGAAGGTAGGAGAGTGGAACTGAATCAAGAGAGATGGAGACAGTTGACAAGACACCCCAACCCTATGTTGAAAATGGGAAAGGGGGGTGATAATGATGACTTTAACACATCTCCTCTGCAGAAACTCTGACTCAATTGTATGTTGTCTACATACAGTACTATTCGTGAATATGTACAAATTATCAGTTTTCTGGCTGTCTAGTGCTTGCTGTTCATTCATGATTCATTTATTTTTATGCATTCCAAGAAACAGATTTTACTATTGTAATTTATACTGCACACATATTTTCTCTCTTAGATAGGCCTCCTGGTACTCCACTGCAAATAGGAGCTCCCAGGTAGGCATTCCAGTATAGTATGCCATTTTGACAGTGTTTCAGCAGAACGGCTAGTCTATCCACCATTTCATAAGAATTGCCATGTTTGTAGATGCTATAAATGGAGTGCAAATTTCACAGTTATATGCACGTACATTATGATAACGGCTGACTGTATCTAATGAAAAGAGATGCAAATAATGTAAAAGAATTAGTTCTTACACTAAGGTGTAATAGCTATACAAACTAGGCCATAGCTAGCCTGATGGTATACAGTGATAGAGCCCTGACTATGGCTCAAGTGATAAAAAGTTTGATTAGTGGCTTGGGTGCATGATAGAAAGGACAAGGATCCCTGGGAAGGAGAATCCATACTGGCATGGGCTGATCTTGTTTAAGCCCTGGTACAGGTTTGGGTTTGAAACGGTCTCTGGGGCTTGGCATGTGGGAAGACCTAGGAAGCACAGCTACCCTACATCCCAAGGCAGAAAGGGTGGGAACATCCTCAAAGATCACTTGGCCTGACCAAGCCTAACGAACAGAGACAGCACTATGGGGGTTAGGCCTCGAGCCATGGTATGCATATCATCATACATGATGATGCTGAAGTCCAGCTTCACTCCACCTTCCATTCAGCATTCTCCACTGCCTCTTCTATTCCCAGCCGCCTCCCCCAAGACAGCCTCTACCACCAAAGGATACCAGACAGATAGGAGATGAGAATACATGGCTAAGTTAATGCTACCTCCCACCTAGGGGGTAGCACCTGGCAAAGAAATCTGGCGCAAATGCAGCTGATAGTCGCATGTAGGGTATGTTAAAGGGACAGGGAGGACTATACAGCTTAGTGCAACTTTCCAAATCCTTCCTTGCACCCCCCTCCCCCCTTCTGTCATCAGACAGGCTGATCCTGCTCTCTACTCCCTAAGAAAATTCCAATAGAAGAGTACTGAACCAGGAGAGACCCCTGCAATAATCCACTAGACACTTACATGTCTCTCACTTCAATACTCACTGTGTCATTATCACGAATGCAGCAATTTGGTTCTACATTCCTAGTCCTACTCTGATCCTTACATTTTCTAATCAGCCCCAAATGCTGAAAAGAGACAAAGGCTTTGGTGAACTCAAGAAAGATCACGTCTACACATACTTCCTTGTCAAGTTCAGCAGCGATCTAATCATAAGTAATATATCAGGTTTGCCTGATGATACTATTAACGGGAGAAGCTAATGTGCAGGACTTGGGCAGAAATATGATTCACCAATGACTGACTCTAAAGTACACATTTCAAGAGTGGGATTGCTTTGATTTCTATACTAAAACTGAGACTGCAGATATCTCAGGGAATTGCTCTTACTCATTAAGGTACACCACTCTTGAAGCTGCTAAGTACAAACAGCAGAGAAATGGGAGTGAAATCTACCAATGTCAGACCCCCTGCAAAAAAGACTAGTTAAAAAGAGTTTTTGGTGCTTGTTGTAATTACTGCAATTTATTGATGGCACTTCAGTGCACTAATGCATAGCATTTAAGTCATGTAGTCACAAGATCCCCCGATATCACAAGTAAATGTCTGTAGATAAGTAAATTAATCAATGTATGTTATTTGACTAATGAAAAGGAACATAACTCCTTCCCAATGTCACATAATACCTGATGGAAGTTCCAGATCTTTCTGCTTATCAAAGTGCAAACAAGGCACCCCAAAGCACTATGAGAGGGAAGTGAAAAATATATAAAGGAAACAAAACTAATCCTTGTTCTAAAAGTCTGACAAAACACCCTGGGAACCCTGTCACAGATGGCAAGTGTAGTGTGCTTCAAATTGGGAACTGCCACTTTAAAAGAAAAAAAATAACTTAGTGATACCAATAATAAAATTAATGTAGCTAGAAGCTGCTATTTATTCAGTCATAATTCAGTCCTTTATTGTTAAAACTACATCCAATCTCTGGTGTGGCTGGTAGAAGGCTAGTGTGGTAATTTACTCTGCACCCTATGTCTATGACCCTCCAAGCACAAAATCAGCCCTGAATGCCAAAAGGTGCTCAGTAAGCATTTGCTAAAATACACTGTCTTAATGACTACTCATTTCGGCCAGACTACCGGGGCAAACAAGTCATTATAGAGATATAAAAACAAAACCAGCCCCTCTGAACTTTGGCCGTCTATAGATTTTTACTCAGTACTTTTTCTACCTCGTTCTGACATTCATGATGGCTGAAGTCATGAAATGCTAATATAGGTCTCACAGACAGTGCAAATTTTTACTACATAAATACACAAAGAGCAAGTGTTAACCCAATGACTCATTGTATCACATGAATTTTACAACTTTTTTGCATGAGAAATCAAAAATCACGTTTCATGCAAAGAAAAGAAAGAATAATTAAGATATGAAAGCTACTCTAAAACTGGAAATATCTGCAAATAGTCCCCTTCTCTATGTCAGGCTGCATTCATGGAAGAAAGGACAGACAGACAGATGCAAGTGAGAAGAAAGTTGTAACAAATTATAGATTATGACCTGAAAGTCAAACATCTCAACTGCATTATGAAGCACATAACACCACAACAATAATGCACAATATCTTTCTCAAGATACTGTACACACCTTCCTAAGGAAAGCTGCTTTCTCTAATCAAAAACTGCACTTGTTAAACTGCACACATTAAAAAAACAGTTTTATACCACCGTTTGACACCAATATATTTTCTACATATGCAATATTCCTTAAAGAAACAAAGCTTGTTCCAGCACTGTACCGTCCCTAGACCAGGAGTCTATGTATATGAACTATTTGATTGCACAAACAAGGCTTAAGACATAAGTATATACACACACTGAAAATGTCATCATTTAATTTTTTGATAACATTTTATGTTCTTATATTTCTACTTGAAATATTGATCATAAATTGGTACTTGCTACATTGCTCTTTTCAAACGTACAACAAATTCCCCAGGTAGTGGTATTAACTGTTTTATATTCATGACATCACACACTGTTACAATGGCTGTGATGTTGACTCCTGTCTCAAGTGCCGCATCTAGTCAGAAAATCAAAATGTGAAGCTTTTTACAAACATTAAAAGATCAACAGAAAAATAAATCCATGGAAAGTTCACTTTCAGTTAATTCCTTGCTGCTTTATGCAGTGTTTAGCAAAATGTTTTGTGGAATTTGGTCTGATTAGGGACTTTCAGATTAGTAGAATGCAGTGCTTAAAATGTACCAAAGAAACATGAGAACTAACAGTGACAGATTTTTTTTCCTTTAAACAGCAACAATAGTTTTAACTATAGCACACTGTTCACTTGACTGTGAAGGGGGGCTAGAAAAACCAAACATTTTTTTACATATCACATGCAAAATCAGAAACTGCAGTAATTATATCAACAGCGTGATTTATACCACACACATGTACAAATACAAATTGAAGTAGTGTAACACCTGCCCAAATCAGTGTAAGCAAAGGCCTTTTTACTAAGGATGTAAACATAGAAATTCAACAAAAATTATTTAAGAAACTATGACCCCTCGGACTGTTAGAGATGAGCTCTTAAAGGCCACACAGCCTTCCTACTTATGAAATTATTGAAGTGGCTATCTTCTTTTAAATAAAATGTATTCTACATACAAACCATGTTACGATCTAGAAAAGATTAGAGGACTAAAGCACTTAGATTTCAGCAGCCACTATGCCACACTGATAGACTTCTTAAAGCAAGCTGAAGCATCCAGAGTCAAACCAGAAATCATCGGTAGCATTTACACTGCTGATGAACATTAAAGTTTCCAGGATTACCACCACTGCCCTTGGGCCTTTGGTAATGTGACAGCCAAGAGGCCACTAGTATCCAGTGTGCTTTCACAGATGGTTGCTATAGTAATGCAAAGGCAGGTTACAAAGCACCAAACACAAACAGAACAGGACAGCAGTACGTTTATGAGGGCACAAATTCTTTTCATGCATACATGGAAACTTGTCCTTTTTCATTTTGTAAAATATGCAGAAGTAGACCTTCTACAGCCATTCATGTCACATGCATTTTTAATACATAACCCCAAATTTAAATCACTTTGCAGAGCCCCGGCCACGTGCAAGCAATCCTAAACATTTCTTGGCTGGCCTACTCAAAACATTTTTTTCAACTGTCTCATTGTTTAGAAACTGCACATGGACATTACCTACACTGATTACTTTCTTCCAAAGTTAAGAGTTGAGAGGGGTCACAAATATAAAAAAAATTTGTTACAATGGAGAAAAGTCCACGGCTTATACTGAATGACAAACATCAGTTCATTATTTTTCCAGAACCAACTTAATACTACTCAGCATCAAGGGGAGGCCATTGTCTACCCTAGCAAGCAATGGGGAGAAAATAGAGAACTAATCCTTGACTAGTCGATTACATAACACACAAGCACACACCTACAGGCAGCAGAAGCCTTTATCAAGTCAACTATCATCGTGTTTTTAGATGTTTGAGGAAATGGGGGACCCCACACTGAAAACACATGGGCACAGAGGACAGGCAGACTTTACAAAGACAGTACCCCAGCGAGGAGTCGAACCACAGAACCACATGCTGTGAGCAACAAAGCTAATCATTTTATCACAGTGCATCTAGAAACTGCTATTTATACAGAAATAATTCAGTCCCTTGGTATTTAAACTAAATCCGATCTCTGGTGTGGCAGGTAGAAGCCCGGTCTGGTAATTTACTCTACACAATCATTAGCATAGGTTTGTGCATCACATACATATCTGGACATCCCCCAGTTCTTTTGTGAGAAACTAGTAGTGAACACATGAAAACATCAAGATCAGTAGGTGAGAAGGCCTACAGGAGAGAAATTCAAGTACAGAAAGACGACAAAGTTCAGTGACTCAGCCACACAAATTACGTTTTTCTTTCCTCAAGAAACCTGATCCTGCTTTTATGCTCATGCTGGAAAAAATATTGTTGTCTTACTCTGTAATAAAAGAAGCTTCACAGTCCAGCAACTTTATTCGTGAACATATTATTTGGACATGTATCTGCCCCTTTTAAACAAAATGGTACATAATCAAGCTTTCTAAATAAACAGGACAGCATATCTAAACATGAAATGCTACTGAAAGCTGACAAAACATTAACAAGGTGCAGCTGGGGGGTGAAGTACACTCTGCCTAATCTGTGAATCAAAACATCTAGGAGAAAGCCAAGTTGAAAGCTAGACTACATGAAGTACAGTCAGAAGCTCTAAGCTACCGTGAAGAGAATGCTGGAAAACGGGTCTGTATTAATTAATTGAATGACCAAACTGCTGAATGGCATTTCATTGGAAATGCTGCTCCAGCCCACACACCCCGCTAATTATATATACCAACTCCAAGATCGCAATACAATGAGGAAAGGGCACACTTCCTGATCCCTACCATAATACGATCTCAGTGAGAATGGTTCAACAAAAGGCATTGCCGATGAAATGATGTTCGACGAATTAATAGGGACCCCTGGAAAACACCACCAAGGAAAAAAGAAAAGCAACTTTTCATTCCTGAATGCAATCTGTCTGTGGCCTACTGTGTTCCACAGTGGAATCCTCATATCAAACAGGATATTACACTCTTGAAACAAAGAACAGGAATTGAGCTATAAAGGAGGAGCTGTATGAACTTAAGCTGTCTCTGTCAGAAAACAAGGAAAAAAATGGACACAAACACAAAGCTTTCAAGCAAACAACGGAACTGGGCTGGAGATACAAACATGAGCAAAATGCGTTGCAAGTAAAGGAATTACTAACAGTTCTATCATTAAACTGGAAGGTGATAAACATGTAAATTAACATTAGTATAGTGGAACATTTTGCATGGTTTTACAAGCAAATCTGGTAAATAGTCAGGAAGCAGAAGGTAAGCCCTGCATCAATGAGTAGTAATGGGTGTACAGTCCCCCCACCCTCAAAGGGGGTCAAAGGCTCAAAGGCTCAAGAAGGAAAATGACATGTAAGCTTATACAAAATCACACTAACAGCAAAAGTACAGTATTCTCTAAAATAGAAGTCCTGTTGACCAGGTCCTATATAACGTATATAATTATTCAGAACAATTGTTAAGCAATGGAGAAAAGGTAGAGTGGCACAGGGAGTGCAGGTCGAAGAATGAGAATGAATGTCTACACCTGACTGAAGGAGAACCTTTAGGAAAGAAAGGTAAACTAGTTTCCTATCTAGTTAAAACTGTGACCAATGGCTGCCCTAAGGTAGTCAAAAGTCCATTCTATCAAGATTCACAAAATTGTTTTTTTTTTCAATATGACAAAGTCACTCCACACACACACACACACACACACACACACACACACACACATACACATGTAACACATTAAAGGAGTACCTTGAAAATAAGGCAATATCTCCTCCATTGCACTGACTTCCTTCAACTGGCCATTCAAATTTGCTTCAAACTGTGAGTCTCACATGGACTTTTAAAACCAGATGGCAGTGGCAGTCTTCAAGAAAGCACATTCATATTACCATCCTGTGCCCTTAATCTACAGCAAGAAGGTACAGCTACCATAACAGTGCATGTCCTACTTCTTAATGTTGCAGTATTCCTTACTTACGACATATCTTGCCAAGGGTAGCCAAACATCCGACCAACAGTACTAAAACCTTAGCTTCTTCCAGGCACCATGTGTCAGATGCATGATTTACATCTAAGTGATGTATGAGCACCTAATACTCAGAACTGAATTGCTCCAGGAGAACCAGAGCAACCCAAAAGAAAAAAGCGAGTACATGTGCATCCAAAAAAGGGAAGGAGGTGGACCCTTCAATTAGGGGGTAAGAAACAGAGCAGAACAGGGTGGAAGGAGGGACGGATAGAATACTCTAACAGTGAGAAGTAGGACATCGACAGTTACGTTAAGATCCTACACAACTGTACTATGTACTTCTTTATCACTATTGTAGTATTCCTTACTAAAATTAAAGTATAAAAGCTACTTGAAATGATGGGAGGATGAAATAACAAAGAAGCCCTCCAATAACCCATGCAGGATGACCCTGGCACTGCCAGTCCTATATGTTCAGTAAAGGGGTCTGCAGCTTCCAAAATGGATCTAGTGGCCACACCCTTGAAAAAATCACCAGAAGAGGCCCTCACCCTGGTAAAATGAGCAGAAACACAAGAAAGCTGCTTAAAACGTAGCAGAGGTGTTCTTTTAAGGCCAGTGTAGCGTGGTGGGTTAATGCAGTGTGCTATAGTTGAGAGGAGGCCGGCTTAAACATTTGTCTGAGCTGCTTATTTTCATCATACCATTTGGAAAAAACATGACCCCTACTGATTACCACATCAACGTCAATCCCCTAATCACACAACCTGTGGTGAGAGACCTAGGCACTCAGGTTGATAACCACACATTCGATAATCATGTAGCAGAAAAGCCTTTTACTTTGCTCATCTCATAAGTAAAGCGACTGCATCCAGAAAAAAGGTTATTACCTCTCTATACTCCTCCCTCATTAGACCAATAATTGAGTAAAATGCCCAGTTTGGGATGTACCTCTCCAAACATCTGCACCAACTGGAAAGGCCACTGAAATACCGCAAAGAGAATCCATGGCCTCCAACATCTTTCCTATGCAGACAGGCTCAAATCACTATCACTCTACTCGGTAATGTACAGATTGCTCAGGGGTGATCTGTATCTCGCCTACAAGGCAATCTCGGACCCTGCCCTACTAGAGATGCTCCCTATTCCGTAAGTCTTACTCCTCACACACTACCCACTCAAAAGGCCTGAATCTAATATGCAACATTAACAAAATCTGCTGGAGAGACAGGTTTGTTTCCCAGAGGCTGCCCGGTCTGGAATAGACTTAACTTAAACGGCAAACAGAGCACCTCACTGACCCTCTTCAAGTGCAACCTTGATGAGTGGATGGGAAACCACAAATTCGTCCCAAGGATTCCACCTGTGTCCCTCACTGACAGGGGCAACAGTTGATGACCGATATTTCTTTTTGGGGATAAACTCTTGGCTAGGCTTGTTAATGGCCTGAGGGCCATTAGCCTAGTAACCTCCTATGACCATGAAAAGAATAGCAAAAAGAAATCGCATTAGAAATGCAAAAAGAGAGGGTTTGCTTAAAGATAACAAAACTCAATTTTTTGGAAAGGAAAGAAACAAAAAAGATGCTCAGATTTCCTTATATCCTCAGTCTAATCCAGATAATATCTGAGCTGTCTATGCAGATATAAGGTATGTAGAATCCTCTTACTGTCACTCAGAGAAGGGAAATAAGAAGGAAGGCGAATGGTCTGATTTAAAGACAAATCACCTTGGTCATAAAAGAATAATTGGTATGAAGAAAAACTCTCTGAAAAAACAGAAGAGGAGGAAATGCAATGAGTACCTGAACTTCAGATTTAAGTAAGAGCCACTAACAAAACAGTTTTCCAAGTGCAGAGCTGCAAAAGCTGTAGGTTCAAATGGTAGCAGAGTCAACTTTTCAAGAACAAACTTAACGGTACCAAGGAGGAGGAGGAACAGACTTTTTCTGCGCTGAATATGAAGGATACCTTCAAAAATGTTTGACTTCAAACCTAGAAGAAAGGTGTGGATTCAAGGGTAGACACAAAGAGATGGCTGACAAAATTACTTTGAAGAAACAAGTATGCCAGACCAGAATTCAGCAGCTCACACAAATAGAAATAGTAGGAATACACAAAGAAACAGGCTCCAATTCATATTTACAAAACCAAATAGAAAATCTCTCCCAGTTAGCCACACAGGCATTTTTAGTAGTGGGTTTTCTGGCCTCCTGCAAAAGTGCACCTTAAGAAAATCTGTGTCTAAATGGAATCAAAACCTTACCACCCAAAAGTCAAATGATGGGTGAGTAAATAAGAACGCACTAGAAATTTATTGTCTTCCGTGAAAAAATCCATCCTGTGAGGTAACCTGTGATGACTGCACCTAACCAGACGAAATAGAAGGGGGAACCAGTGATGCCTGGTGCAAAAGGGAGTCGACAGCAAGATTATGGGCATCTCTCACATGATCATATGCATCCCCTTCCAGGAAAAAGACATGATGTCCATTTCCAAGCCAGAGGACATGGCACTCTGGAAAACAACCCGGGAAGCTGCCTGTTCGAGTGGAGGCAAAAAGATCTATGGAGGAGTAACCCATCAATGTTTAATGTCCAGGAATCCCTCTCCAAGAAGCATCCATTCATTGGGATCGGCACTGGACTTGCTCAGACTGTCACTAGATTGTCCTCAAATTGAATTTAGACCTACTAAGGGGTCAGTTGACGGTGGCTCTCAAAGTCCGAAATAAGAAAAGCCAGTCTGCAAAGGAGGTATGATTTATTGTCCTCGTGTGTTTATCTACCACATAACTGTGGTGATGTCTGTGAAAATTGTCAAAGGGCCTGGAAAGGAATGCAATGCATGAAGAGCCCAAATCAGTGTCTTTGATATGAAATGGTCTGTCAGTTGTTGGGAAGACCAGGCTGCATGAACCTGGACGTTACTAAAAGAGGCTCCTCAACCCTGATCCAAAGCTTCTGTAAACAACTCCTGAGTGAGAGAGGAGACTGGAAAGGCAGGCAGGGATTCAGAGAAATCTGATGAATCCACCACAGGAACTCCAGTCTGAAACATGACAAGAAAGGGATGACAAGTCCACAGGATGGCAGTGTTGAAGCCAGAGAGTTTTGAGATACCACTGAAACTTCCTCATGTGGAGTCTAGTGAAGGGGACCATAGGAATGGTGGATGCCATGAATCCCAGAGCTCAAAGAAATAAAATTATCCAAACAAGGGAAAATCTGAACTCACTGAAGCCTGCAGAAGGACAGCACTAGGGCCAGACATTTGATAAAGACTCTTGGGGCAGCAGAAAGACCAAAACGCAAAAAAGAACTGATAAGAAGAAAATAGAGATTTCTAAAAAGTTTTCTTGAAGAGAGGGTGAAAATGAATGCAAAGACAGGCGTTCTTTATATCTAGAGACACTAGGAAGGCCTGAGAGATACTACAAGAAACAGAGACTGGACAAACATCTTAAATGAGGGAACGTTTAGAAATGTGCTCAGAAAGGAGAGACCTGGAATGAACATCCAAGAACCCTTTATCCTGGGCACCAGGAACATTTTAGAGTAAAACCCATTGCCCTGATAAGAGGGTGGAACAGGTTGAATGGCTCCTTGCACCAAAAGGTCTTAAAGAATCAAACTAAAGGAAGTTGTCAATGGGAAGATTGGGGAATGTCCAAGAAAAGGGAAGAAGGGACTTCCAAGCCATGACAGGCTATCTGGAAAGCAGAGCTCAAAAGGGAAATGACAGAGTACTCAGCTTTTGAATCAGGTGTATCAAACAGCATACCCCCCCCCCAACTTTGGAAAGAGCCAATACATACCTGGTCATGTGGGTCTGGTAATTTATGTCCCTAAAAGCAACAGTGGAAGAGGTATACACTTTTTTTCTATACCTGTCTATGGTCCTACCATCCTTGTCAGACAGTAAAAAGATTAGAAGGACAGTAACTTATAAGGCTTATCAGTAGCCACAGAAATCACTGCAGAGTCAGGAGGAGGGCTTTTATATGAAAACAGTTGAGCCTCAGGTACTTTATCGAACCTGTCAGGTTTCTTTGGAGCAGGAGGCTGGGAGTCAGGAGACCAGAAAGCAAAAAAAGTGTCAAAAAGGCAACCAACACCACAGGGACTGATGAAGGCTGGGGTGAGTCTCTCTGCAGGAGGTCATAACTCTTCTGGATATCAGAAATTTGGGAACAGTCCCATTTAAAATGCTTTATCATATGATCAACAGAGTTCCCAAAAGACAATTCCTCAATGGGTGGGGGCAGGGGAGAGGGAATCCTCTTCATCATATCCTAGGACTAAAGAGGAATGGACCGGAGAAGAACAAGCCAAGAACTCCTCCCAGGAATCAGAATCCCAAAGTCTTTTAGAAGAGGTAGAGGACAAGAGCACACAGGAAAGAAAAGATAACCACTGTGGGAACTTCAAAGCCATACGAGCTTTAAGAAGACCCCAGAGTGAAATCCTGGCATTCTTTGTGTGGGTCCTTAGCCACATATATTTTTCTGTTTCTTTTTCAAAACCACTGGCTGACTTCAATAAATGAGCCAGAAACTCCAAAATAATTAACTGCGGTTCCCCTTCCTCATCTGCAGTACATCTAGCCATAGCAAAAAGTAGCATTCGGACTGACAACAAAAAAACTGAGGAATAAATGCTTGTATGTCACTTATGTACCTTACACCTTAGAAGTAGGACACATGCCTGACTACCAGTTCATGGAAGGAGCTAAGGCTCTGGTATGTTGCTCAGATGTTCGGCAATCCTCAACAGGAATACTACAACTGTGATAAGGAAAAACATATGCAAATGTATTATCTGGTTTTCCAAAAGTCTGGCATCCAGCTTCCAGCTCTCCGCTGGCTACTAAGGATGGCAGTAATTTAAAACATCTACCTCAGCCGTCACAGTTCTGCAGAAAGGTCATCTCACATATGTAGAGCCTATGGGACGTCTCCCTACATTTGTTTTGCATTTTCTTCTCATAGATACTTAATCTCACAAGTACAAGTGCTTTGCACAATGACAAAGGAGCAGTGTCCAGTAAATTAGCTTCCAACTTGCTCAGTCACATAGCAGGCAAACTAGGACTGAGAATCAAACCTATGCATGGGTTAAGTGTGTTAAGCAACTAAAAGCTTTAAGTCCTCTAAACTGAACTGCCAAACTACCAACAAAAATTTAAGTGTATTTTTCATCTTACTAATTAGTAGATCAGCAGAAGTTTTTTGATGCAGAGCCTGTAGAGTAGCATAACATGAAGCCTTAATAACCCAGCATCTTTATTCCTTCCTGGAAATCATCCCTAGCTGTACTGTCGTCTGTGGTCAGAAGACAACGGTATAACCCACTTTCCTGTCTCAGAATGAGATAGCAGATTCTGGAATATCTTGCCCCCCCCCCCAACAATGGGTTCCAACAGATTCAAAATTACTGCCAAAAAAGACTACCAGCACAAGTAGAAACTGCTTCACTGAAATGACAGCACGTTGTGCACATTATCATTCGTCATGGAAAAATCATTTTTCTGTTCTTGTTCAGTGACTCGTTCATAACCACACCAATATCCTACAAGCATTTTCCTGATATTACCATAACATTAGAGCTCTCACATTCATTTTAAATGAGTGTATCCCCCACACACCTTTGTGTGACAATTTTGTGAAAAGCTGTATGAAGGTAACTAGATAGAAAAGTTCACATCTCTCCCTCTTACTCAAGTACAGTCTTCTCATCAAGTGCCATAATTAACTGATTGATCCGGATGTGCACACATGCAGCCATTGCAGTTTGTAAGAACAAGAATGTAGCAGCGTGCCCTTTCATTCCTAGATGTGATTGCGCATTGCATTTTACGTTACATTTCCTTGACAGCAGAAGACAATAAGCCTGCTTAGTCGGTCCTTTTAAGTATCTAAACATTCAGACTCCCTTCCATCTCCCCCTACCTCTTTTATATTTGCCCCATGCCCAGTTGAAAGCCTCAGCTGAGACCCTTTCCTATCACATTCCAGTCATCTGTTGCATTGGTCAACAAGCCTGTTCTGGGGAAAAAGAAATTTCAGAGAACATGAGAATAGCCAGTCCTTATAATTGTGTGTCCCTCCTCTACCGTTTGTCTGGCACACCAGCATAATGGTGTCAACCCCCCCACCCCACTCTTGCATCTTCTGCTCTATTGTGGACTCTTGCTTCTCTAGCCCCTATCATGTCCCTTCCTCTCAATTCCATGGATCTTTCTGGTAGTTTTTCTTTGGATTCCTTCCAGCAGCTTAAACTCTTCTCTTTACATGGCTACCAGGAACTGCATGCAATACTACAGTTATGATCTGACCAAGGACCTGCAAAGTGTTAGTATTACCTTTTGTTACAGGATTCTATCCTCCTTGAGGATACACCACACCGTTTGGTCTGCTGTTACCACTGTCCTCTCACTGTGCTCCTGTTCGTCTAGCACAGGTGTGGTAAACATCCCCAGATGTTTTTCCTACTCTGTTGCTGTTAGTTCCACTCCTCCCAGGCGATAATTCAAACCAGGGTTGCTGTGGCATTTAGTTCTTTGAATGTAAATGAACTGCTACCTTCCTGGCAATTTGTTTGGATTTCAGAAGTCTTTCGCTAGACGCCCCCCCCCCCCCTTTTTTCAGCTCATTTTCCACTACTTCACAAATCTTTGGCAAAGCAAGGGAAAGGCACACTTCTCTCCTTTAGTGAAAGGCAGAACGAGGCCCTGAGATTCTTGGCTACTCTTCTACTTCTGGTGATTTCACCATTCAACACACATTCTCAAATGCAGGTCACCCCCCCTCCCACATCAGAACTACTACTACCCATTAAGTTATTTTACAGACTGCATTTTTTTTTTACTTTTCATTAACGTTAGAAGATTATAGTGTTGTATATTATATTTTGCACATTTTAATTTAACCAGGCAAGCTCACTAAATACAAGCATCCCTTTCCAAGGGTGACCCTGAAAGCAGTATGGTGAAGTGACTTGCTCAGAGCCACATAACAGGCAAACGGAGACTGTAAGAATCATAACCTGGACTACAAGAAATAGCTTATTATTGGCTCACAGACTTAATCTTCTGCATAGATTTATGACTCTCCGATGGAAATAAACCATTTAAGTAAGAAAAGAAAAAAAATTGCTAAATGGATTAAAAATGCAGTACTTTCCAATATCAGAAATATGTTATGAATTATGGCAACTTCATTAATGTAACATTTAATAAAGGTTACTAACTCAATATCTAAAAGTGAAGCACTGATAGTGATATCTTCTCTGCAAATTGCGTGATGACAGAAATCTTAAAACTACATTCTCTGTGGGCTATTCTACTGATCTTCGTATTTGTTATATCACTGCCGAGAAAAGTATTTATTAAGATGCATCATTTATTTATTACAGAGTCATAATTCAGTGACGAGGAACACATTTAAAAACAATAAAAACAGTAATAAAAGACCTTCTGCATATTTTTCATTATAGTTTGTATCATCTAGCAAATCACTTCGAAAGCATGCACATATGAGTAAACAATGGGTAAAAAAATAATTTCATTGCTGCATTCATTCCAAGTAGTGCTACAATTCATCAATAAAAATCAGTCATTTCATTTCACTGACCCCAACATTATCAGTGGATCACTTAATTCTATCCTACACCAGCCTTTCTACTGCCCAGCTCTATTCACTTTCATCTTCCATTATTCTCACTCCAAATCTCTCTGAAGCTCTAACCAAGATCTACTACAAATTTACAAACCCAAGTCTAAATTTGGACGCAACATGTAAAGCTATCACCCCACTATTGCCTGGAATAGGCTCCCACTAGAAATCAAGACCCTTATACATGCTAAACAATTTAAGACAGCCACCAAAGAGCACTTTAAAAGTCACTGGTCCTGCCACTACACTCTCCCTCCTTAACATCCCCTACTTCACATACCTTAATCTACTTTCTGCCCTTAACTCACTCTTCTCACTAGCTCTCTCTAATCTTCATTGACTACTCTTTCTACTGTCTTCTAAAATCTATTAAGCAAATTGCCTCAGAGGAACATTCTATTGTAATTGTCTTGCCTTCATACAACTACATCATGATAAAACTGGGTTTTTTTCACCACTTACCCCAAAAACTATACTCATCTTAATGACATATTTATTTTTATACATCTTGAAATAGTTATGCTATACTCCTGATTATTGACACTGTATAACACTGTATTGCTACTTAATGCCTTGTAATAATCCTGTAAAATTGCTGTTTAATGATAATTTATAATGAAAATTGTATAATATGTTGGAGCTTTTCTCCCCGGGCCTCCGCTGAAAAAGGGCTCTTCAGCTCAGTTGGACAATCCCGGTCAACAAATGTAAAATAAATAAATAATTATTTTATTTTTTTAATTAATTAACTGATTTTATTTATTTATTTTCAAAACTGCTAGGTATCACCCATATGATGAGCCAGAACCACCTTCCTCCCCCCAGGATGGGTAAAAACAGGCACTGACTGCTCACTCCCATTTTCCTCTGCCAGCTCCTGTAGGCACCTAAGACACTGTTCAAAACCTGGCCACCTGCTACTTAGGCTTTATCCCCCTACACCACAGAAACATTTTATAATCAGTATTTGTTGCCAGAAACTGGATTCAGTCAAGCTCAGCTAACAAAAATTACTTCCAACCATGTCGTAAGGCACAACAAATCACCAGAATGGGAAAGTACAGCTGTGTACACTTACCATAAATGTAGATGTTCGAGTGTATTCACTGTTGCAGTCATTACATTTGGGTAATCTGCTGGCAAGTTGCCCTCAGTCGGCCGGATTAACAAAGACTTGGGTCTTGCGTCAGTTGCTGTCCCTTCTTCCATGACATCAGGGGTATAAAACATGCAGCCGACGCCATTACATTCGTTTTTCTTGTCCCAGATGTCAGGTGCCACCCAAATGGGAAGCAAATAAAATTAAAAACACACAAAATATACCTCCAATCCCAAAAGCAAATACACCAAAAGGGCTTTTAAGCATAGTGAAAGAAAGTAGAGGTACAGCCAAAGAAAAATAGGGGGCTGGAGGGAAGGTAACCAGGACTGCAACAGTGAATACACTCGAATATCTACATTTATGGTAAGTGTACACAACTGTACTATGTTCTTCGTGTTTCACTGTTGCAGTCATTACATTTGGGTAGATTCCCAAAGCTATGGCTGGGTGGAGGGAATTATACAGCATTAAGACCAGCTATAAGACCCTGCAGGACAGCAGTGGCAAAGCCAGCTCTGGATTTAGAGAAAAGTGATAAATGGTAATGTTTGGTGAATGTATGAACTGAGCTCCAGGTAGCAGCTTCTAGAATGTCCCTGGTAGGAACACCTCTGAGAAAGGCTGTAGAAGTAGATGCAGCCTTGTTGGAGTGAGATCTGATCCCCTGGGGGATAGTTTTTCCATGGTGCATATAGCAGAAATGAATACAATGGCTTATCCATTTGGAAATGGTTTGCTTTGAAATATCCTTTCCCTCTGCCCCTGCAGCAAATGCCACCAGCAGTTCAGATTTTCTTTGAGATTTTGTCCTGTTTAAGAAAATTCTAAGTTGTCTGTGTACATCCAATGAATGCAGAATCCGCCCCCCCCCCCCTGTTCTGTGGATTGGAAAACAAAGTTGGCAAATGTATGGTCTGATTAAGAGCCACACTGGATACCATCTTAGGCATGAAGTCTGGATTAGTCCCGAGAGATAACCTGTCCGCATGAAAAATGATGAAAGGCTCCACTGCCATAAGAGCCTGTAATTCGGAAATCCTTCTAGCTGAAGTGACTGCTAAAAGGAAAGTGTTTTCCAGGAGATAAATTTTAATTCTGCAGTAGCAGCTGAGCTTTTCCAATACAAAATTGAGGTCCCAGGTAGGGGTTGGAGCTCTCCTGGGTGGTCTTAAGTTTTTCGCCCCTCTGAGATACTGCTTTAGCAGAGGATGAGAGTAGAGGGGAGGTTCTGTGTTGTAATGAGCTGAAATGGCTGAGGCATGGATTTTTATGGAAGAAAGGGACAGGCCCTTATGAAGCATCTCAGTTAAGTATTGTAAAATCTGAGGAATGTTGGGCACTTCTGTGCTTATCCCTTGAGACTGATTCCAGGCACAGAATCTTTTCCATTTGTCAGTGTGAGATTTTCTAGTACTAGGCCTTCTCGCCTCCAAAATGACATCCATCACAGGTTTGCTGAGGATTGCCACGGTGGAAGGTGTGACACATTGTGTAGGAGTGGGTACCAGTGCTGGCAAGGCCAGTCTGGTGCAATCAAAATCATTTTTGGTTTGTCCTGTTTGACTTTTAGTAGAACTTTGGAGAGCAGAGGCAGAGGGGGAAAGGCACAGACTGATAGGTTTTTCCAGCTGAAGGATAGAGCATCCACTTTCCAGGCTTTTTTGTGATGAACTCTTGTGCAAAATTTGTCCAACTGATAGTTCTGGGATGAGGCAAAAAGATCTATGTCTGGGCTCCCCCATTTGCGTGTCAACATGTTGAAAATCTGTGGTTCCAGTTTTCATTCGTGTGGGTCCATGAGATTTCTGCTTAGTTCGTCTGCCAGAGTATTCAGTTGTCCTGGCAGGAATTGAGCTTGTAGTTGTACTTGAAATGTCAAGGCCATGTTCCACAATGCCATGGCTAGTTTGCAAAGGGGGTAGGAGTGTGTACTCCCCTGCTTGCTTATGTACCACATAACTGTGGTGTTGTCTGTCTTTACCAGTAATTGTCCAGGATGAAGGTAGTCCTTGAAGGCTGTCAGTGCATTCTATACAGCTGGCATTTCTTTTTGATTGCTATGAAGGTGCATTTGATTTGGGCTCCATTTGCCCTGAATGCACTTCCCTGACAGATGTGCCCCCCAAGCATAGTCTGATGCTTCTGTAGTTAGGGTTTGGGCAGCAGGGGGTGGTGTGAATGGCAGTCCCTTGTTTTGGTGGCAGGCCTCTGCCCACCATAGGAACTCTTGTTGTAGGCAAGGTATGATAGGAATCATTGTTTCCAGGCTGTGACAATGTTGACTCTATAGACTTTTCAAGTACCACTGAAGTTTCCTCCTATGCAGTCTTGTATATGGAATTAGAAGAATGCAGGAGGCCATGAACCCCAAGGCTTGCAGTATTTGCCTTGCAGAAAGCAGGGTTTTTGTGGTCACCTGTTTGAAGTAAGTCACCAAATGAATTTGCTTCTCTGGCATAAGGTAAGCCATCTGGGCAGTTGTATTCAAGCTTGCACTCAGGAATGTAATTTTTTGAGAGGGTACCAGTTGTGATTTCTTTTCATTTATAGTGTACCCTAGACAAGTTGGAACCCTTTTTACAAATGCCAGATGGTTTAGAAGAGTGTCTTTGTTTTCTGGCTGAATTAGACAATCGTCCAGGTATGGATATATTTGAATATTTCTTTGCCTGCAAAATGCAATTACTGGAGCCAGGCACTTTGTAAAGACCCTGGGCGCAATAGATAAGCCAAAGGGCAGTGCAGAGAACTGGTAATGCAAGTAGCCTGCTTTGAAGTGGAGGTATCTTCTGCAAGATTCCCTGATTGGGATATGCAGGTAAGCCTCTTTTAAATCTAGAGTTGCCAACCAGGCATCTTTGCCTAGCATAGGAAGTAACTGGTGAAGAGTCAGCATCTTGAATTTTGGAATGTCCAGAAAGGTGTTTAGAGTAGATAAGTCCAGGATTGGACGCCATGATTTGTCTTTTCTGGGTACCAGGAAAAGTCTTGAATAAAAACCTTGTCCCTTTTCCTCTTCTGGTACTGGATGAATAGCCCCCATGCTCATGAGAGAAAGTACTTGTATCTCGGCCTCTGCCCACTGATTTGGGGGCAGGTATGGCCATCCGTTTGGAATTGGCAACATGTGGAAATGAAATCTGTATCCCTGGGATACTATATTTAGAACCCATTTGTCCTGGGTTATAAGTTGCCAGTTTCTTGCATGAAAAGCCAGTTTTCTCCCCCAAAGGGGCGGCTAAAAGGTAAGTGCTTGGTAAGTGTAAAGGAAAGTCATTGAGACTGCTTACCATAGGGGGGCATCTTGTTGTTTCCAGATTTGGAAGAGGAGGCACCCCATTGTTTTGTTCTGAAAGTCCCTTGTGACTGAAACCTGGAGCCTTTGGAATGTCTGGGTTTAGCTTGAGTGGCTCTCGAAGGAACGGGAAAGGACCAGTTCTTAATAGGCCAGTGCCTACTACATCTTGGAGGTTGCACTTGTAAGAAATCTTTTACAGTTTGCATATATTTTGCTTTATCTTCCATCTTTTTTAAAACGTCTTCAGCCTTATTACCAAAGAGATGGTCCTGTTGTAAAGGAACATCCAACAATTTTGCTTTAACATGAGCAGGCAGATTTTGCTCTTTGAGCATGCCTTCTTAGCACAGACTCAGTAACAGCAGCCCTGCAAGAGGCCTAAAAAAAATCAAATCCAAATTGCAAAGTACGTTTTCCAACTTGTTCAGATGAATGCAATAAATCCTGTAAATCTTTGTTTTCCACAGTCAGAAATTAACATAATTTTCTGTTTAAGCAGTCCCATGATATGCTGTTGATATTTTAGCATATGAAACTGACAGTTTAAAGCCTTGATTGCCCAGGTTGCAGAAGTGTAAACCTTCTTACCCCATCTATCCAGCACCCTGGAATCTCTATCAGAAGGGGTAGGATTTTTAGCTGTAGAAGCCTTAAAGCCCTTGGGACCGTGAGAAATGTTTTCAGGATCTGCAACAGGATTTTTGAAAAGGAATTTGTGGGGGTCAGGAACCCTGTAGTATTTGTCTGGCTTACAAGGAGCCGGAGGCAGGAAATCAGGAGCCATTCTAGATTCTGAAAAACATCATCAACAATGTCTAGAATAGGAGGAATAGCCAAAGGCCTATGCTGAGGAAGAAGAAGAAAATTCCTAAGTCTCTTTTTAGATTCAAAGAAATCCTGACTTTCTCAGTGGAAATGTTCCCTTAAGGTATGTAAAGTTTCTCCAAAATAAAAATCCTCAGGGGAGAAGCAGAAGGAACGGAATCTTCTGCATCAGAGTCCTCATAAGTAGGTACAGACAATTCCTGTTCATTAGAAGAGACAGAAGAAAGAGAATCCTGTTCAGAATATTCATAATCAATGTCTTGCAGGCCTCTTAGAAGGGGGGGGGGGGTTGGCTACCCCTGATTAGAGTAATTAAATCTTCAGCCATTTTGATCATTTGTTTTTTTAGGCATAGGGGCCTGCACATGTGGCCTAGGTGTCAGTTTTTTAGGCATAGGTTGAGCTTTTGGCCTTAGTTTTGAAGATGGCGTCGGATTAATATACAAATCTGTAGGCCTGAAAACACTCTCAGAAGCCGGTGCCTGCACAGCGGCTACGGACTCATCCAAGGTAAAGACATCCACGGGTTCCATAATTGAAGCATCTCGCGGCATACCGGACTCCGAACGGGTCTCAGTAGATGCCTACGAATCATAAGTAGAGGGTATCAGGGGCTGCGAAAGCGCCTCACTGAGTATCGGCGAACTGGTGACTGGCTTAAGAGAAGTGTCATCAACAGTTTTGGACCTCAACGGCCTATCTCTGTCTTTCTTTTCGTTTTTTAGGTATTCCAGTAGTTGGATTGCTAACTGACGACATTTCTGGATAATTAAAGCGTGAGACAAAATATTTAGAAGCAAAAATATACTGACGTTTGACAGTGCGTTGATTAAATAAAGCACAAAACCGACAGCAAGGTACGTTATGGTCAGGGCCTAGGCAAGGAATACAGTACAAATGAAAATCCTTATGAGGTATTTGCTTCCCACAAGTAATGCAATTATTAACTTTTACTGACATCAGTAAGGAGCAAGAAAAAGTTTCCCCAACGGGGTACTTAGCTTTTTAGTTGAAGACTTCGGATCTGAAACTCGAAAATGAAAATTTCAGGAGTCTGCCGACTGGCACTTGCGAACTGCTTCTGCTTCGGGCACCGCACGGCAAGAAAGACTAATGTAATGGCGTCGGCTGCATGTTTTATACCCCTGACGACCGGACGTCATGGAAGAAGGGACAGCAACCGACACAGGACCCAAGACTTTGTTAATCAAGCGGACTGAGAACAACCTGCCAGCAGATTACTCAAATGTAATGACTGCAACAGTGAAACACAAAGAACATCAAATGTGACAAAAACACAATTCAGGATTTTTGGTTGTGAGTACAAAACTCTGCTAAAAGCACAAAGATAAGGTAGGGCTGGAGACATGATGATATATGCTTACTTTAGTACCTCTCCAAAATATCAGCAGGCTCAGACCACCACTCTTACCACAGTTTTTGCTACTTGATGGAATATGACAAGACCATTGTTTGTCAAATATATATTCACCAACTACAGAAGTAACTTCCCTCAATTTTAATAAACCCATTCTCTGAGCATCATTGTTACCTTTCAGTTTACCTGTATCCAAACTGTGCCCAACATAAATCTCTTTAATCAGTAAGAAATCTACAACACAGATCTAAAAATTTTCACCACACAAGGATTCTCACCCAAGCAGATGAGTTCAAATATGTCCCTTGGCTTCAGACGGCACCAGCACAACTTGATTACGCAATGCATGGTCAGATGCTTACAATGGTCCTCCCTGGGAAGATCACATGTACTTAGTGCTGCATGAAGAGGCAGTGGCACCCATTATGTAGGCAGTACTTAAATCCCACAAATTCCATCACCTCAACACAAAAAAGGCCATCCTCATATAAGAACATGGGGTACGTACTTGCAGGTGCAGGATTCTTTCAAGTATTAAAGGCCTGGCAGGCCATACAAACCTGCCATCAGCTGTTATTTCTTCAAAATATGGTAGCTTGGAAGAGCCATAAAGACCGTTAGGGTGACTGCCTTACCTTCCGTTACTCTATTAGCTGCACATCTGGGTAACGAGGGTGACCGAACTGCTCTTGGCCCTGAACAACTGCTAGTTTTGAGGGGCTTACCTCACATTTTATGAAAAGCCACATACCATTTTCTAAACTACCTATATCTTTCTCTGACACATAATTCAAGCAAATAAGTAAATAAATAAGCAATGCCACAAGTGGCAATGTAGGCCACAACAGACATTGTCACTTGACTTGCACTATCAAAGCCATTAAATGTGCATCTTAACACTTGCAGTCTACTTTACAGTTTTGACATATGCTCATGTTAGGTTACAAACCGTTTAATACTAGATGTTATCAATGGTAAAATTTTTGCCTCAATTTTATACCACGTCACAGGTGTCATACTAGAGCATTTTTACAAAGTAATATTAAACTAATCTGCTCTGCAGCATACCTTTCATCTTTTCATTGTTAAGGCCAGACATGCAGACACCCAACTAACACAACGTAAAGAAGTATCCAATTCCTTATAGTGGCGTCTTAACAGATTTCCTCTATATCCAAGCAAATTGGCAGATCCTGACCACACTCTACTTGGCCAGTGCTATTGAGTATGTATTGTTCACATAGAGCAAAGTACTGTTTTCTGAGCACAACAGAGTGGTAAGTGTCCCTGGCTAAGGCTAACCAGGTCCAGTTTATCAACTTTACTGTAATACTCCAATATTTAATCTCCCATGAAATATACTAACCTACGCTTCATAGTACATGCATCATATCTAAACTGGCCATATATGCACTCACTTTGGGAGTTATAATTAATTTCTGAAAGATGTTTTAAGTGAGATGTGTTATGGAGCTTATTTGTCACTCTGCACAAGACTACACAAACAACCTACTCCCTTCAGTCTGAGACAGTGAAACACTGTCCCCAGAACTGCGGTTTCCACATTCAACTCTGAACACCATGGCTGCTGAAAACAGTAGTACACATTTAAAGAACACTGACAGCTGACAATATTTTTAATATGGATTTACAAAGCCTGCACCAGCAATGTATTCATAATCAAGGGTGAGTGACAAGCCATTAGTCATTAACAGTACAGCATTACTAGCTGAAACTGTTCCTGAATTCTAACTACAGATCTGACAGAAACTTACTATGGATTACACTGATACCTCTTCAAAGGTGTTCCAGTGAATGCCTAGTGCTGGAACAGATACAAGCTAGCAATTAGAGTTCAAAGGAACAAAGTGGATTTGTGCAGGGTAGGCCTGTTTTGGGTAAACAAGGAGTGCCAACCCACACACAACATTAAACTGGTTTACCTTACTTCAATGTGTTGTACCCGGTCAGTGACTGCGGAACAATCTGCAATAACATTTTGACAGCTGTTTCTGAAATGAAAGGGATGCACCTGGTCTGAAGGAAGGAATTTTTTTAACAGGTGACACTAGAATATCCAATGTAATCCAAAAACTACATTTACAAGGCTATTTCAAGATCACAGCCATGTTACAAAAACATATCCAACATTCTTGACTAAAGGCAGAAGACAAGTTTAAAAAAATGTAAGGCTGCAGGCTGGCAACTCATATTTGAATGTGGATCATGTAATTTACAGAAATGTTCAAGAAAAGGAGCAGCCCGGCCTCGCAGACAAGGAGGAGAAAAGAGCAATGAAGCATGTTCCCAGAGTACTACGCAAAGGTAAACAGGATAAAAGCAGCACCGCCGTGACACATGCTTCTGTCAGCATGAAGGCACCACAAAAGTACAGTTGTGTACATTTACCGTAAATGTAGATGTCTGAGTGTATTCACTGTTGCAGTCATTACATTTGGGTAATCCTGCTGGCAGGTTGCCTTCAGTCGGCCTGAATTCCAAAGTCCTGGGTCCTGTGTCAGCTGCTGTCACCCCTTCCCTGACGTCAGGTCGTCAGGGGTATAAAAGATGCGGCCAACGCCATTTTATTTAGTTTTTCTTGCCACAGATGTCAGGTGCCCCCCTAAAAGGGTAGCCAAAATTTATATATATATAAAAACATGCACCATTATAAACTTTACCTTCCTCTACAAGCAAATACACCACATAGGTTATATGAATCAAAGAAGGAAAGATAGGTTCCATCAGAAGAAAGGGGGATGATGGGTGGGTAACCCGGACTGCAACAGTGAATACACTCGAACATCTACATTTATGGTAAGTGTACACAACTGTACTATGTTCTTTGTGTTTCACTGTTGCAGTCATTACACATTTGGGTAGAGTCCTAAAGCTATGGATGGGAGGCTGGAGCTAAACAGAGTTAGGAGTGGCTATGAGGCCTTGCAGAACTGCAGTGGCAAAGCCTGCCCTGGATTTAGAGTAGAGTGGCAGATGATAGTGCCTTGTAAAGGTGTACACTGAACTCCAAGTAGCAGCCTCTAAAATGTCCTTGGTTGGTACTCCCCTGAAAAAGGCTGCTGAAGTGGCTGCAGCTCTGGTTGAATGTGGCATAATGCCCTTGGGCACTGGCTTGCCATGGTGTAAGTAGCAGAAACAAATGCAGTGGCCTATCCACTTTGAAATAGTCTGCTTTGAGATGGCCTTTCCTTGTGATCCTGCAGCATATGCCACTAGTAATTGCTCTGTCTTTCTGAAAACTTTGGTTCTGTCCAAGTAGAATGTAAGCTGTCTGTGTATGTCCAAAGAATGCAGAATTCTCTCCCCCTTGTTCTGTGGATTTGGATAAAAAGTTGGCAGATGAATAGTTTGGTTAAGAGCCACACTGGACACCACCTAAGGCATAAATGTTGGGTTTGTCCTCAGAGAGACCCTGTCTGGATAAAAAAATATAAAAGGTTCCACAGCCATGAGTGCCTGTAGCTCTGAAACTCGTCTTGCAGAAGTTATTGCTAGGAGCAGAGCTGTTTTCCAAGATAAAAACTTTATATCAGCAGTAGCGGCTGGCTCAAAAGGAGGCAGGGTGAGTTTTTCCAAGACACAGTTGAGGTCCCATGCAGGCATTGGTAATCTCCTTGGAGGCCTTAAATTTTTGGCTCCTCTGAGGTACTGCTTTAATAAGGGATGAGAAAAGATAAGGGCTCTGTATTGTAATGAGCCGAAATGGCAGAGGCATGAATTTTAATAGATGAAAAAGATAAGCCTTTGTCCAGCATCTCAGTTAAACATTGCAAAATCTGAGGAATATTTAGCACAGCTGTATCAGTTCATTGTGCCTGGTTACAAGCACAGAATCTCTTCCATTTTCCAGCATAAGATTTTCTAGTACTAGGCCTTCTGGCCTCCAAAATGACATCCATCACAGCTTTACTGAGAGGTGTGTTTTGTATGACTACATTATCTGCCATGCTGCCAGGTTTAAAGTCCTGAGTTGGCTGTGCAGGATCGGATTGTTTTGCTGGGACAGTAGATGAGGTATTTGAGGTAAGGCCCAAGCTGGGCATTGACAAGTTCCTTAGTACTGGATACCAGTACTGGCGGGGCCAGTCTGGGGCAATCAGTATAATCTTTGGCTTCTCCTGTCTGACCTTTAGGAGTACCTTGGGGGGAAGGCATATATTGATAGGTTTTTCCAGCTGAAAGATAGGGCGTCCACTTTCCATGCTTGTCTGTGATAAATCCTTCTGCAGAATATTTTTAGTTGGTAGTTGTGAGGGGAGGCAAATAGATCTATGTCCGGGTATCCCCATTTCCATGTTATCATGCTGAAGACTTGTGGATCCAGCTGCCACTCGTGGGGATCCATGAGGTTTCTGCTTAGTTCGGCTGCCAGAGTATTTTTCCTTCCTGGCAGGAATTGTGCCTGCAGATGTACTTGGTAAGTCAATACTGTGTCCCACAAAGTCATGGCTAGTCTGCAAAGGGGGTAAGAATGTGTGCCCCCCTGCTTGTTTATATACCACACGACCGTGGTGTTGTCTGTCTTCATCAGTAGTTGTCCCGGATAAAGTAGGTCCTTGAAGGCTGTCAGTGCATTATGAACAGCTAGCATCTCTTTTTGATTGATATGTAGATTCATTTGGTTTGCGGTCCATGTGCCCTGAATGCATCTTCCTGCCATGTGGGCCCCCCAGGCATAATCTGATGCATCTGTTGTTAGTGTCTGCCTGGCTGGGGGTAATGTGAATGGCTGTCCCTTGTTTTGGTGACAAGCCTTTGCCCACCATCGAAACTCTTGTTGCAGGCAGGGAATGAGAGTAATCATAGTTTCCAGGCTGTGGCAATGTTGAGTCCAAACACTTTTTAGGTACCATTGAAGTTTCCTCATATGCAGTCTTGCATATGGAATTAGTAGGATGCAGGATGCCATGAAGCCCAAAGTCTGCAGAATTTTTTTTGCAGATAACTGGGCCTTTGTTGCCAACATTTTGAAATAGGCAGTCAGTTGCCTTTGTTTGTCTGGCGTGAGATAAGCCATCTGGGCAGATGTATTTAAGCTTGCATCCAGGAATATTATCTCTTGAGAGGGTACTAGTTTTGATTTATTTTCGTTGAATGTATACCCTTAGGCATGTTAGAAGTCTTTTCACAAATGCCAGATGTTGTAGAAGAATGTCCTTGTTCTCTGCTTGAATTAAGACAGTCGTCCAAGTAAGGATATATTTGTATTCCTCTTTGTCTGCAGAATGCAATTACTGGTGCCAGGCACTTTGAAAAGACCCTGGGTGCAGTAGATATGCCAAAGGGCAGTGCAGAGAATTGGTAATGCATTGAGCCAGCCTTGAATCTGAGGTATCTTCTGCATATTTGTCTGATTGGGACATGCAGGTACGCCTCTTTTAGGCCTAAAGTCACAAGCCAAGCATTCCTGCTCAGCATTGGCAGAAGCTGCTGCAAAGCCAACATCTTGAATTATATCCAGGAATGTGTTCAGAATAGATAGGTCCAGAATTGGCCCCCAGACCTTGTCCTTTCTGGGTACCAAGAACAGTCTTGAGTAAAATCCTTGTCTCTGCTCTTGCTCTGGTACTTGTTGAATGGCCCCCATGTCCATGAGGGATGAGACTTGTTTTTGGGCCTCTGCCCATTGATTTTTTGTCAGATCTGGCCAGCCGTTTGCCTTTGGCAGGGTATGGAAATGGAACTTGTAGCCTTGTGACATGATATTTAGATCCCAAATGTCCTGGGTTATGATGTGCCAATTTTGAGAAAAAAGTGCTAATTTTCCCCCTAAGGGTGCTGCCAGAAGATAGGTGCTTAGTGCAGGCAGGGGGAAGTCATTGGAACTGTTTCCTGTATGGTTGTTATTTGTCTTCTCCAACTTTGGAGGTAGAAGCACCCCACTGCTTTGACCTGTATGAACCTTGCGCCTGGGATCTGCCTCTAGGGCGTCTGGGTTTGTCCCTTTGAGGTCTGTCTGACACAGGAAAGGACCAATTCTTTGTTGGCCAGTTTCTACTAAACCTAGATGGCTATACTTGTAAAAAATACTTGACAGTTTGCATAGATTTAGCTTTGTCCTCCATTTTCTTTAACACCTCTTCTGCCTTAACACCAAAAAAAGTATCATGTTTAAAGGTGCATCTAATAATTTAACTTCGACATGATCAGGCAGATTTTGTTCCTTTAACCAAGCATGCCTCCTAATTACAGAACCCGTAACTGCGGCCCTGCAGGAGGCCTCCAAAGAATCAAAACCACATTGCAAAGTATGCTTTCTAACTTGTTCAGCTGCATGCAATAAATCTTGCATTTCCTTGTTTTCTGCACATTCAGAGTTTAACAACAGTTTCTGTTTAAGCAATGCCCTGACATGTTGCTGATATTTGAGCATATGAAACTGACAGCTTAAGGCCCTTATAGCCAAGGTAGCAGATGTGTAAACCTTTTTTCCCCATCTATCCAGTGCCCCAGAATCTCTGTCAGAGGGGGTAGGGTTTTTTGCAGTGGAAGCCTTAACTCCTTTGGGACCCTGTAATATCTGTCAGGCTTAACTGGAGATGGAGGTAAGGAGTCAGGGGTAAGACTAGACTCTGAAAACACATCATCTACAATGTCTAACAGAGGTGGAATGGCTTGTGGCCTGTGTTGGGGTAGTAGAAGGAAATCCCTGAGCCTCTTTTTAGATTCTGAAAAATCTTGGCTCTCCCAGTGGAAATGCTCCCTTATGGTATGCAAGGTTTCCCCAAAAGAATAGTCCTCTGGAGGAGAAGCTGACGGTATGGATTCTTCAGCATCAGAATCCTCATAGGGGGGGGGAAGAGAATATTCCTGATCAGAAGAAATGGAAACCTGACCCGAAGGATTCATAGTCAGTCTCTTGCCTAGGCCTCTTATCAGGAGGGGGATGGGAACCCTGATCAAGATAATCAAGTCTTCGGCCATTTTGAGCATCTGTTTTTGGGCATAGAGGCCTGACCACGTGGCTCTTGAGTTTGTTTCTTTGCTTTAGAAGGTGTTTTAGTCTTTGCCTTTGAAGCTGAAGTCGGTTTAATGTAAAAATGTTTAGGTCTGAATACACCCTCAGAAGCCGGTGCCTGCTCAGCGGCTCTGGACCCATCTGAAGGAATAGTATCCGAGGCTCCAATGCCTTGAGTTTCCAGCGGCATGGCCGACTCCACGTGGGAGTCGGTAGCGGCCTGTGACTCTAAAGTAGCGGGCGTCAGGGGCTGCGAAAACGCCTCACTGAGAACCAGCGAACCGGCGACTGGCTTTTGTCATCGGTTTTGGGCCTTGGTTGTCTATCTCTCTCCTTTTCTTTGCGTTTTTTGTGAACTCTGGTAGTCGGATGGCTATCTGATGACATTTCTGGATAATTAAACCGGCGTCCAAAATAGTTTAAAGCAAAATCATACAGACGCTTAATAGTGCGTTGGTTAAATCTAGCACAAAACCGACAACCAGAAACGTTGTGATCAGGGCCTAGGCAAGGAATACAGTAAGAATGAAAATCCTTATGAGATATTTCCTTTCCAAAAAGAAATACAATTATTTACTTTTTCTGACATCGGTCTGGAGCAAGAAAAAAAAGTTTCCCCAACGGGGTACTTAGCTTTACTGAGGACTTTGGATCTGAAACTTGAACATGAAAATCTCAGGATTCGGCCGAACAGCACTTGCGAATTGCTTCTGCTTCGGGCACCGCATGGCAAGAAAAACTAAATAAAATGTCGTTGGCCGCATCTTTTATACCCCTGACGACCTGACGTCAGGGAAGGGGTGACAGCAGCCGACGCAGGACCCAGGACTTTGGAATTCAGGCCAACTGAGGGCAACCTGCCAGCAGGATTACTCAAATGTAATGACCGCAACAGTGAAACACGAAGAAACATCAGACAGTGGGTGAGGGGAATGTTGTGAAATCTAAACAAAAATGAAAGCAAAAAAACATTGAGCACAATTTTTTTTTCTGTTTTCCCACCACAAAAAGGGCTTCCCAGCATCACCTAACCCGACTCAGTAAAACTTTCCAATCTAAAAGTTAAATGCATCACTAAGGCTTAACTCAGTTTCTTCCACATGCTCCACAGAAATACTGTGATGCTGAAAATCATCACAGATGAGGGTGGAGAAGAGGATATTTACATCGTGTAAAGCAGAAGCCACACTGGTAAGTAGCTTTCATCTGTTTCTAGCACTGTGATGATATTAAAGACAAAGTTTAACTACAGATTTTACAATACTGCTTTAAGTGTTGTATAATACTGCCTGTAAGCAACAAAGATGTGTTAAATTTCAATATACCTTACATCATGAAATCAAAAGAATGTATCCCCTAGATGTTATGGTGAGTTGTTAGCTATGCAACAGCTGTTAGCAGCCCATTCACAATCGCATTTCAATATTTACACACTCCAGCTGCACATCTTTAATACGGAACCCAATGCCCTAGCTCAGTCAATAGATCTAAACAGAAGACAATACACACCACTAGCAGAAAGAACTCACCAAAGAAAGACTTCACCATCAGAACGCCCTTCAAAAGATCAAGAAACAACTACAAGATCAACAAAGTGCAGTTTACTACAATTAAGTTTCAACTCTTATTTAGGAATGATATGAACTTCATGTTTATCACTATCCTGACTGGCAACTAAACAAAAGCAAACTACAAGCATTTCAAATTTGGTGCAAAGAGCTACTCCAGCCAAAAAACAAAAACAAATAGGATCACTGCAATTAAAAAAGAACAGAATGCCATGGTGCGGTTTTTAGATTGGGTCTGTACCTAAGATTGTTAAGAAAATCAGTACAGATGATTCTTAGGCATGACACAGAGTGGCTCGCTTTGCCAAATATACCAGTGCTCTCCACTCACTTTCCAAACTTAAATACATTTAACATTCTCTGTTGCTACAATGACTCTCATTAAGTTACTTCCCAGATACGCTTGATCACTTACTGTGAAACGTTACAAAGTCAGAGAATCTGAACGAAACCCTAAAAAAGGCAGCCTTGAGAAAATATTTACTTACAAAGCTCTTTGCCTTCAGACGGTCTTCTTCACCAGATGTTCTTTCCCTTAGTAGAGCTTTAGCAAACTGATCATTTGATGCTGCCTTCTCCCGCTCTAATGCTTTACCAATCTCTTCTTGGATATACTTCTTGTCACTTTGCAGCCTACAAATAAAAAGGTGGAAATCACTCCAAAGTCAGGCAAACTTTAAGCTGATGTAATTCAGTGTGCTAACTCAGTACAGGCCTCGCTAACAAGACAGCCGTGCAAAGCAATAGTTCATTAACTCTTTCTGAAATACTTAAAAAAAAAAAAAAAAAAAAAAAACAGAATAAAAGCATGAAAATGACCACAGACTTTTAGTCGAGTAGCGAACCAATATTAAAACTGGTCAAAGTTGCAAAATGAAAGCAAAGGAATTATAAGAATACAGTGTGCTACTTGGCAGAAAATAAGCAAAGGCAAACACCTTTTAAAAATGTTTTGGTTCGCTGCTCACTTCTGAAAGTTACGGAACTGCACAGCATGAGCAGGACCTTTGATGTGAAGGAAATACATAACGGTACTTGGAATGCCGACAGCTTTTGAGTTATTCAGTAACAGCACTGTTATAGTGGAGACCGTCTTACTGTATGCACAGTGGACTGTGTTTTCCCCAAGGACAGAGCACTGTACAACCCTAGCATCTTGCTACTGCAATCATCATAATGCAACCAGCCACTATTAATACATGTACTTCATCTTGTACTGTAGATTCTTTCCCTGAATTTTCATTGTCTACATATATTACTTGAACTTTGTTTGAACAAATACAAGCTTCAACTCTTGGTTCTTTCTATTAAAAGTATTCTGTCGTATGTTTTTCACCAGTTTTCCGTTCCTGCTCTCAGATTAGAGAGAGGCATTAAAGCAAATTAGTCTCAATACTGTATGCTATGTGTCAGAAGCAAACACACAAGTAAATTCTCATCTCTTCAGATGATCTTGTCACAGAGCTCTTGCAAAAAATTGAATCCCCACAAGGAAGTGGACTTTACTTTTTAGATAAAATAAAATTTTAGACTTGTAAAATTTTAATTGTTTATTATGTTTGACTATATATATAATATCTCTCAGATATAAAATGTTTTATGCAAAGAGGAATATATATATATATATATATATATATATATACATATATATACATATATATATATATATATATATATATATATATATATATTGTTCGTCCAAAAATCTCAGGACATTTGCAGTTTTTCATATTCTTTCAGAGGGCATCACTGCCAAAAAAAGGGACTATCCTGCAAACAGAGGGATGGGTGGCAATCCTAGGGAAAATGGAAACTAGGTGCAAAAAGAAAAAGCCTATTCCCTTCTCTCACCTCAAGAGTAACAAATGGGACAAAGGGTTCTCATCTTTGGGCATTCAAGAGAGGTTATTGCTAGTCAGCAAGATAAAAAGTAGCAAACAAGGAGAAAACGGTAATTTGTCTACCTGGTTAAAGGACATTAGCAACTATTCAGTCTTCAGGAGTTTGCAAAACCTACAAAGTTACTTTAACTACCTGTAAACACTGAGGATATGGAGAATATACACTTTACAGTTTTGAGCGCCCAAAATAAATACAGGGGAGAAAATGGAATGTTTAAGAGACATCTCAGAAGATTTTATGAAGAAACTCATTACTTTTAATAAAAAACACTGCATCTTTCTGAAAATCAATATTCTTTACATGTGAGGACCTAAACATAAAATGTTGCAGGCAGATCAAGAAGAAAAAAAAAGGTGGTCCAGGATACAAACATCAGATCAACTGAACCAGATGGCTCAGACAGAAAAGACAATGTTGTGGTCTTGAAGTTCAGATCAAAACGAGAAGGCAAATTTTCTCTACTGGAACTCTGATGTGAAAAATTTCCCTCGAAAACTGCTTCAGTAGATGCCACCATAATAAAGCAGAATCCTTCAACAGATTAAAGCAGGTCAAACAGCTAATAAATGGATTTTTATGGTGGAATAACTAACCATGACATAACAGACACCTGAAGTAGGATGCAAGGTCTTCAGACTAACTTTTCACCGGTACTCCTTCCCTCAGAAGATATTTACTACATGCCTGCCTGTTCCTCCCTGGTAAGAAATTTATTAACTGCATTTCCAACAGATAACATTAAACCTTAAAACTAATCTTCATGTATAGCTTCATAGCAGCATCACTAACATCCAAATTATCCACAGGTCAGCTTACAACTGGACTGCTAACAAAGAAACCAAGCTGACAGATGAAGACAGTCTACAAAGGACTGAACCAGAATTACAAATACACAGACAAGAATCAAATTCGAAGAAGTCAAGGTCCACCAAGCTAGAAATCCAGCCCATTAAGGTCCACAACGTGCAATGAGACTTTTTGACTGCAACCTCTTCAGCAAGGGGGGAGAGGCAATGAAGTGGACAGACCTTTACATATGCCTATCCTAACAGCAAGAATTTGTTCAGATCTTGTCTCCCCTGATGGGGTGGTTAAAAAGTACAGTTGTGTACACTTTCCATAAATGTAGATGTTTGAGTGTATTCACTGCTGCAGTTCATATCCTGCTGGCTAGCACCCGGCGGGCCCCAATACCAGAGTAAAGGAATTCCCTCCTGGGTTGCCCGAGACTGACACCAGGTCATCAGTCCCATAAAAAGAGGCAGCCGATGCTATTACATCAGATTTTCTTGCCCCAACCACTTCCAAGAAGACCTGAAGAAGGACAACCTTGCAATGTCATAAGAAAGATGGAGAAGAGAAAGGGGGAAAGGTGGGAGGGGAAACAGGACTGCAACAGTGAATACACTCGAGCATCTACATTTATGGTAAGTGTACACAACTGTACTATGTTCTTCGTGTTTCACTGTTGCAGTCATCACTTGTGGGAAGATTCCCAAAGCTAAAAGGTAGGCTGGTAGGAATGCAGTGAAAACGCTGGAGGACAGGCTTTTACTACTTTAAAAATGGAAGCTACCATGCCCTGCAGGATTGCTGAAGCAAAGCCTGCTCTGGATATGGAGAAGGTAGGTTAACTGGTACAGTGAAACATGAAGAACATCCAAGGTAAGACTGCACCTTATCAGTCACATGCCATCAAGTACCAGGACTTGCAGTGTCTGGGACATGAAGAATATGGTGCTGCCGCCAATGGAGCTGCATTCATCTGCAAAGGTAAAAGAGGCTCCTGCATATTCCGATCTGCTGTCAGCAATTTAACAACTAACTGGACTGGTTAGCTTACATACAAGATCTAAGTCAAGGGCTTTCAGTACAACAGCAGAGAACATAAAATGCATAGTCCATCACAATATGTTCCAAACAGCAAAACATTTAAATTATATGGCTTCCATGAAACACCCAAGTTTGATTCTTGCATAAAAGATGCAGTACTCCTATCTCCTGACCCTAACAGAACAGGTTATTTAAAATATGGATATGGTTTGTCTTGGCATTTTTACCAGGGTTGTTACAAAAGTACACCATCTGAAATATTAAATGGTTTAATGAGGCTAGCTCATCTGAAGGAATGCTTTTATTAAGGACTGCACTGTTAGAGGATTACAAAGATTATCATGAGATGACTTCTCTGAACAACTAGCTTGAAGACCACTCCAACTGCCTTCATTGCAATATCTGAAGACTTATTGACATTGTCATCTAAAATGACTGTCAGACTTAAATTTCCTAAAACATTGTCTTTAAAAAACAGTGGGTACAGAGTTAGAACTGGTTCAGCAAAAATCTGACTCTGTACTTTCCAGCTGACCTGGGTTTAGTCAGCAGGAAGGCCTAAGTAATTAAAGAGACAGTAAGGGAGAGATGTCAAATAAGCAATTGAAACTTCCTCACCCATCCCAGGGCACTGGAACTGGTGAATTCTCTTGGTACAAAGATCTACCTTGCAGACATTTGGTGATGCAGGCCCCAAAGCAGTGACTCGTAAGGCATTCCACCTCCAAAGAAGCACTCATACACTGTAGACAATGGATATAAACAAATGGAAAGAAACATACTCCCCATAACCCTTGGAACATTAGACACCTGAATACATTTCTACCAGAGATTCCCAGTGACTAATTATGGCAGGACTCTGGTCTCCTTTACTGCCTGTGAAGGGTACAGACGTACTCTAATGCCAGGTCGTTCCATAACTTAAAAAAAAGGGGGGAAGGGGGGCTTGATCCCCAATTTGTTGTGGACTTGTGAACTGGAACTTGCAACAAAGACGCCATTTCTCGACAAGTCTGATGCAGTTTTGGTAGCAACTGTGCCCCCCAACCCAGTGTTTTCATTTAACTAGCACTACCAATCATGGGTTATGTTTCACTGCTCAATCCAATAAGTGTTTTGAGCTTCTGACAAACAGCAAACTACTCTGAATATGCCAAGGGCGCAACAGTAAATGGAGGATGGCTACTTTTCTGTTGGCCACCTGGCTGTGTGAGGGCATTCCATCAGAGGTCCACGGACTTCCTGTTCCTTCAGAGCCAACTTGACAAAATCGAGCAATACTGACAGATTTCAACAGTATGGTTGATGAGTTACTTGCTGCTCTTGTAAAAGAATTCCTCTGCAGTATGAAGGGATTATGTCTTGCTAAATAATCCACGGCACTTCATTAGCAAATGCATACTCTGTACTTAATTTTTCAACTTTCAAAAAAGAAAAAAATCTCTTTGCACTAAGGTATTCTGCCAAAACAATATCAGTCCTTGAAAACAACAATGAGGCAGAAAACTCTACGTAGAGCCAATAAAACGTTTATTCGATAAAATATACAGATACATTTTAACTGTATATTTTATCAAATAAACGTTTTACTGGCTCTACGTGGAGTTTTCTGCTTCATTGCAATTTTTCAACTTTGTGCATCTATCTTTGCTTTGGTGATGGCACCCTTATCAAAGACTGACAACTGCCTGGTTTGTTTACAGCTAAGCTACTCCTGGATGTTATCCCTCCCACAAGATTAAGTCATTGCAGTGCAGAAATTTTAAATCTGTAATATCAGAAGTACTTTCTGCATACATCAGAGAGCAGTTTGGCACAGGGGACCTAGACAGACAGGTCTTTGCCTATAATACAGCACTGGCACCTTTCCTGGATTTCTTTATCCCGGCAAATACTCCCAATCTGGTGGCCCTTGAGCTACAGTATGTCTGAGTTCTAAGCACTAAGGAAGACTGGATGAATGTTCAAGTGCAGACAATAGTTCACAAGAATGCCTACGGATAAACTGAGTGGATGAACACTACACTCTAAAAATTCCCTTTAAGTCTGCATTTTTTTTGGAGGGGGGGGGGGGGGGCACGGTCCACAACTGCTCTTCAAAGTGTCTAACAAGCTATGCAGACCAGCTCATCTTGACACTCAAAGCATTTTTAGCTGAGGAAGCATGACCAAGCTGTGAGCTGCTCACTTCTAAACCCTCCCACATCAGACAGGATAAGTCACCCCAAAGCACCCCTGACAGCTGGTGCAGTTAAACAGATACTGTTCTTTTTTGACAGGAGAAGACTATTTTGCCTTGTTGTTATGATTTAAATTTCCTTAGTTTCAAGTAAGCATTGCATATTGTACGGACATAACTCTGTCCTACCACATTGGTTACATCTTGTCTTCAAGTAGTCCTGTTCTTTATTTGACTTTCACCACTGAGTTAAGCATTTTTCCAATTTTAGGAAGACAACTTGGTGACCACCAGTTCACATGAAACCCAAACTACATTTTCATTGCCTTCAAACTTCCAACCCGTTCTCAAAACCTTCCAATGATTAGTAAACTGGTCTAAAGACAGCATTACTCTGATCTTACAAGTATATGACATCTGAGAAGCATTACAGTTTGGAATTGTAACATGTCATTACTGAAACACCCCTAATTAGGATTTTCAGTGATATCCTTATAGCACAAAATCAATGGTACTATTCAGTTTTGGGGTCTATATTACATACTCTAAGAGACACTTCTTCGAATATGTTATAATCGACACCATAAGGCCAAAATCCCAAAACTGCGAATGGCCACATCTGCAAATTTTTTCCTAGGGAAAAAATTCAGTTGACCATTCCCAGGGTTTACCCTTTTCGCCAACGTAGAGCGATCTTGAAGTTGGTATATTTAGTTAGGGGGTGTTGTGTTTACGGCCCCGCACATTTTTTCCCCAAGGAAAAAAATTACAGACGTGGCCGTTCGCAGTTTTGGGATTTCAGCCTTTTGGTGTCGATTATTACGTATTCGAAGAAGTGTCTCTTCGAGTACGTAATATAGACCCTAGTTTTGGTCCTTCTTGGTCTCTAAGTGACATCTGAAATGACTGGCCACATAATCCTTTTGAAATACTTATGCAATTACTGTAGTCTGTCAGAACACTCTTAGAATCACAGAATGGTTTGCCTTCCACCTCTCTGGGTAATCTTGGGGAGGGGTATTCAATAGGGTCAACTCCCCTACCTTCCAAAAAATGTGGAATGCCACAGGGTTTAATTTTAGTTTTTTATTATTCAATGTATTCATGCTGCCTCTGAGTAACCTTATTCAGAAGACAGGTTTGCAACAACATTGCTAAGCTGGTAAGACAGTTTCACATCTCCCTTCTTCAGGTACTGTGAAGGCCATGAATTATTTAAAGGATGGTCTGGACTACATCAGCAAATGAACAGTAACTGACTGAAACTCAGTACAACAAAGACAACTAACTGCCATGGATGCTGTTTGTTGTTTGTCTTTCGGCTTTTCCCGATAAGGGGTTGCCACAGCGGAACTCCAGTCTGCTAATGAGTGGCAGTAGATTTTTACGAAACGCCGAGGTGCCAGCTCGACGCTCAACCTTCAATGAAGGCACTCCCATTTATGCACACGTCTTTCGAATGCTACCCAACTGCGGGGAGGGCATGCAGACTCCACACAGAAGGCACTCCCAAGCCCAGCCGAGAATCAAACGGGAGAACCTCTTGCTGTGAGGTAACAACGCTACCGCCGTAAAACCCATGGATATATGTGCTAAATCTAAAGGACTCTAGTTTTCTATCTGGCTCCATGGTGTAGAGCGATAAAGTCTTGGCTACTCCCCAGATTAACAATGTTTGAATACTGGTAATGGTGCTGCTGGTTCTGAGTGCGAGAGGTGCAATGGTGCCGGAACCACAGGTCAGGGGGAAGAGTGCCCTCTCACTTTTAAGAGGCTTGAACAACTAAAAATAGAAAAAAGAAAAACACTTCTCGGTGGAGGCATCTTCTCCTTTAAGAAGGACCATGTGTGAGTCGCACACGTGCGAATACTGTCGTAAACTTAATCCACATGCATGAAATTCAAAACAAACCATTGTGAGGTTAGTGTGTGTGTGTGTGTGAGGGGGGAGCAGAGAGAAGATAGGAGTGTGTGTGCTTTGCTGTTTGAGAGCAAAGAGAGAGCACGTGTGTGTTTAACATACCTCTCAACTGTCCAGATTTAGCCTCATAGTTTTTGTCTGTTTCTCATAAAATATGCAGTTTTCTGGCAAACCACAGAAGACTGAAGTCACTAAATATGAGAGTTTCAATACTCATATCCTTCAGAAAACACATGCCAATACAAATCCTGTTATTCTAGCAACTTTTTAAGTTAAAAAAGCAATATTGAAAATCTATGCCTATTTGATGCCATTGTATTCCCATTATTTCAGACTTTGCCCAGATTTCTTGCACTAAGACTGAGAGGTATGCATACCTCTCAACTGTTTTGATTTTTGCCTCTTACTTTTGGCCTATTCCTCAAAATTTTGGGTTTTCTGGCATATCACTAAAGACTGACATAACCAAATGTTATACATTTGAGTTTCAGACTTCACCTCCTTCAGAAAATGCATACTAAGACAAATGCTGTTATTATAGCAGGTCTGTAAGAGCAATATCTAAAATCTGTCCCTACTTTGGGGCCTTAGTTCAGATTTCTTATGCTAAGAGGTTGAGAGGTATAAAGGTATGGGTATTGTAATGACTAAATGAAAACTCCAGCCAAGCTGGAACTTTCAATGAGTGACCTCTCAAACCTGTTGAATAAGAGGCAGACGGGATATATGCAAATTACCCTTATGAACACCAGGTGTTTCAGCTAATTGGCGATTCTGAATGCCCATGACTTGCTTCACCTTTTGTAATGCCCTAGTTGTGGGGGGTGGGCAGGTTAGTCAATTAACTTGATTAGGCTTGACCCAGTAACAGTTACAGGAGACAACAGCCTGAATCCTCTACACCAACTACCAAACTGCCGAAGGAATTGTAAGTTTGAGTTTCAGCACATTTTCAGGGAATTCCGAGTTTCAGCTCATTTTCATGTAATTGAGTTTCAAGGACGAGTTTACTGGTGCTCATGCTAACTCTGTTTTCAATGTACAACTAACTGTTTTGATTATCAAATGGCAGTCACTGTGCTGTAGAATTTGAAAGCAATGTTAGTAGCATAATCACCTTTGGTGCAGAAGGCTATGGATTCTACTCCCAGACCGTGTAGATGGAGAGCTGATATTACAGTGCCCCTTCAACTGCTGATTATTTGGTGCATTTTAAGGAGGGATAGGGGTTCTACACTTGTGTGTGTCCTTCTTTGTATGAGATGCTCAGTAACTATGAACTTGTCTGTCAGTCATTCCATATTGCAATATTGCCAGCTTACCAATTTTTTTAATGTAACGTAGGCAATTAATTCTTCAAGAGCAACAGGCACTAAACTGTAGATGAAACACTGAAATGCAAAGTTGCCTGCCAGTAGCAACTGCTTTATTAATTAGTTACAGCTCTCTTTAATGTGGAATTATTCGGATGACTTTTACTTCTGCAGAGTTTGCACTTACCAAGTGATATCGGTGGATTGTAATGACAGAAGTTTGAGCAGCCTTTTATGGTTGAAATTTTCTGAAATGGAAAGTTTTGTCATTATTGGTTCATACATTTTGTTTCACTGCTTACTGAAGAATGTTCAAAACTACAAATTTAAATCACATTCTAATCAGTGGTGCTGTATTATACAAGGAATACAATTTAATACAATCAGGAAGGTGATTCAAAGAACACATACATGTAAGCATGGCCCTAAAAATGTGTGGAAGGAGCCTATGGCATGAAAACAGCCCAAAGGTAAACCTAATCCTCCACTGGCCAGATGCATTTTCTTTTAATGTGGGTTTTCATGCCATTTCTGTGAATGAGAGTTTCAAGGGCAGAGAAGTTTACTGCTCATGCCAAGTCTGTTTTCATTGTGCGACTGTTTGTTTAGCAAATGGCTATCAGTGTTTGTGCTATTTTATTTCAATATCTGTAATCACTGTAGAAATAAGAAACCTGTATATACAGTGATGGATTTGAATAGTGTTTATGGTAACTGGGGAGAAACAGCCAAGTAACAGAACACTGGAATAGCTGGGGAGGGGGCTGCTGCAGGTGGGGAGTGATCTATTACCCTGTCTAGGGCCCCATTTGACCATGATCCAAGCTCTGGCATCTTGCAATGTTATTTACTATACACTATAGGAAGTTGGAATGAAACAACCAAAGTGTCAGTCTGAGTTTGGCAATAAAGGAACAGAAGCGCTTATTCATTTTTGAGAGAGACACTTGGTTGCTTTATTCCAACTTCCGATAGTTGATGGTTTTCACTGTTATTTACTGTTAATAATTGTCATTGTTAAACATGCCAGTACAGTTCTGTGGATTGTGGACCTCAACGGAAGTGGCAGCAGCCCACCCAGATGCATTCTGGCCAGTCATTTATGAAATAACAGTAAAAATAATAATGATAATGTTGCTGATGATAAAATAAGTCTTAATGCAGGCAAGAAACTGGAATAACTGACTGCTGTTATGGTGTTTTCAGAAGAGGTTAATACAGTTTCTTCCTAAGTCTTCTTTTTTTTTCATTATTGCAAGTTGACCCCAATTTTGTTAGATTTTTAAAGTCATGCAAGAAACATTCATTTATTTAAAATCACAATAAAAATACTGTGTGATTTTTATTATACTTATAAAATATTTATTAAAGCTTCCCGCCTGAATTTAAGCCTTCACTTGGGTTATTTATTATTGTTAATTTTCAAGTTGTCCAGTTTTTGTTGCACTCTGTTTTATTTAATTGAACAAATGAAAAAGATGCAGCAGGTTGACCTTGAAATTGGTAAATAGCTTTTGCTCACGGTCCTTATTTATACCTCAAAGCCTCATAGCTCAAGGGACAAAGCCAAAAATGTAATGGGTCTGGGAAAAAGGTCAAAGGTCCAGAATCAAGGACAGAAGTTTAAGTATAATATTGTTCTTATAACTCTAGTTGCTAGAATAACAGGTTTTGCATTAGCATGCATTTTCTGAAGGATATGAAGTCTAGAAGTCTGAAACTCAAATGTCTATCATTATTTAAGTTTTGAAATCTCATAAATTTGCCAGAAAATCACAAATCATATGAGGAACAGACCAAAAATATGACACAAAATCAGGGACAGTCAAATTTATGCACTGATCTCTCAACCTGTTAGGGCAAGAATCAGGGAGAAAAAGTGTGAAAGGCTCAAAATCATGGGCAAATTTTAAGCTTTACTCTCATCACCAAAGCAATGGATGAAGGCAAAAAGCAGTTCACATCACATAACCTTGACCTGCCCAAGCCTTTTGCACAATGCCCTACTCAGGTATAGTAGAAAAGGTGGATTCCCAACTGGCTCACAGGATGCAGGAGATCAAGATAAAAAAAGACTAATTGTAGAAGGCAACCAGTCACCAATGGAGTCGCCAGGATTCTGTACTGAGACTTTTCCTGTTTAGCATCTACTTCTCGGAAGTAAAGGCAAATACCAAATGGCTCTGACTGATTATGTTTGGGACAACTGGAGCAATTATTGAATCTCTAAATGACAACCATCATGCAGGAAGGTTTATCCCAAACAATAACTGGTGCCAAACTCATGAACTGAAAACTAAAGTACAAAACAATACATCATCATATCCTTTGGGAAGTTGTCTACTCTAGGGAATGACCAAATTGACAATACCCCTCCGAGAGCTGACCCAGTTGTTTGGCATTTGGGAACTTACGTGGACAGTGACCTAACTTTCTACCAACATGCTCCAATTGTCATAAGAAAGTTTGTTCATAAACTGTGCAATATAGAAAAATCGATTGCAACTCTATCTAGAAACGTTATTATTCCACTTTACAAAGCCCTCATTAGGTCAGTCATTTTGTATAATGCCTACTTTGGCATGTATCTGTCCAGACACATGTAACATCTGGAATGCTCACAGAGATATCTTACTAAAAGGATACAAGTCCTAAACAATAAGTCTTGCATGGACCACCTCAAAGTCTTATCACTATACTCTGTATCCCACAGAGTGCTAAGAGATGACCTGTATCTGGCATACAAGGCATCCTCTGACCCAATACTGATGGACCTACTGAACATCAAGTCAAGTGGCATCAAAAATACTCAGTCCAGGAATCTAAACAGGATGGTGTGGAGAGACTGATATATATCAATGAGGATACCACTGTTCCAGAACAGATTCTCCATTCAAGTAAAACAAAGCTCATCCCTGTCCATATTCAAATGTGACTTGGATCTAAGGATGGGTAATAATGCAAAATGCACGCCAGGATTGCCCCTCGTACTACTAATGGAGAGAGACAGTTCCTAAAAAGCTGCATTCCTTATATGGATCCCTTCAAGTTATATATGGTATGATCACAGTTATTCTCACTAGGGCTAATATACAATTATCAGCCATGGGAAGGGTAAAACCAATCAAGAATCATTAATTCAAGCACCAAAAAGGAAATTGGCTAAGCTTAAAATGCCCCCCCCCCAAGTGAACCTATGTTGAGGTAGTAAATAATTAAAAACAATTGCCCTTTTTAGATCAGTAAGTGCCCCTTCTCACCCTCTGCCCCCCCAGCATTCAACAGCTTTTGGCACCACTGGAGAGGGAGCCTGCCCATCGTGAGGGGGGCAGTTTGGTTCAGTGCACTGGTGTCAAATGTATAAATTAAGGTGTATTGCTCCAATGTGAACAGCCTTGCAGGCTTGCACTGCAAAAGGTGTGCCACTTGGTCTGGAAGTTATGTTCTCTACTGGGGAAGGAACAAGGCAGAACTCTCTTCCCTCAGACAAGAAACAGACTGGTCAACTGGGTGGAAGAAGAAGAATTGACCCAAACCCACTGATTAAAAAAATTATTCTAGTCTTCTGCTCTGAAACTCCTTCACTATCTATAGGGGACTTGAATTTATGTTCAAGGAGCAACAGCCCTGCAGTTACGGACCAAGCGTCAGTTATTAAGTCTGTGTGCTTCCATGTAAAGAATACTGCCCTAATCAACCATCTAATTGTATCTGATGCCCCAACTGTTGTTCACCCTATGGTTTCCCTCACATCTGGACTACTGCAACCCACTAAATGGGGGGGGGGGGTGTCCAGACTGAACTTGAATCACTTTCATCAGGTGTGAATCTCTGATGCCTGGCTACAAGTAGTCCACATGACAATTAAATTAAGCCACATCTCTGCAGGTTTCATGAACTGCCCATATGATCTCTTACTGTCTACAAGATTGTGGGTCTGACATATCTGGCCATTCAGTACATGTGCTACCTACCTGAAAGAGTTTTGTGCTATACTCTATCGCAAGCTCTCCATAGGTGATGGCTGCAAGGATGTGGCTGGAGACCTGAGGGATTTACTCCATTGTTTATCAGACCCCATGCCTTTGGAATCCACTACCTCAGTGGCTTCTACAAGACACAGTTTTTAGTGGTTTTAAAAGGTCACGCAATACTAATTTATTTCAGCTAGTCTACTAACATTAAACCACTTCTAACGTAATTTACACAAACATTTTATAAACAAAAGTATAGCTTTTCATGGACAAACCTACATTTGTTAATTCATTAATTTAATGACTATTTTATTATTTGTTTTACTGTATTGTACTCCGCCGTAAGCACACAAACTGTTAAAGTTTCTTGGTCCCTTATGGAAGTGTCCCAAGACATCGCTTCTCAGACACTGGCACCATTTTATAAGGCACTCAGTAATACCATTTTAACTTATTATTAAACTTAGTAAAAGAAAAACTTAGCCTGCTTCAAATTACTTCAAAGCATTCTCTCTCTCACTGTGGGTGTGTGTGTGTATATACACACACACACATATATTTACTGCAGTGAATGTAATAAACAATAAAGAACAGTTGTGTACCTACCATAAATGTAGATGTTCAAGTGTATTCACTGTTGCAGTCATTACACTTGGGTTATCCTGCTGGCAGGCTACCTGCAGTCGGCCTGAATTCCAAAGTCCTGGTCCGGCGTCGGATGCTGTTGCCTCTTCCCTAACGTCAGTGCACCAGGGGTATAAAAGATGCAGCCGATAACATTTTCTTCAGTTTTTCTTGCCCCAGATGTCAGGTGCCCCCAAAAGGATAGGCTAAAAATTTGCAAATAAAAAAGCATGCACTAACATAAGCATTACCTTCCTCTACAAGCAAATACACCACATAGGTTGTATAGAATAGAGAAGTACAGATAAGTCCCAGCAATGAAAGGGGGATGGTGGGAGGGTAACCTGGACTGCAACAGTGAATACACTTGAACATCTACATTTATGGTAGGTACACAACTGTACTATGTTCATAGTGTTTCACTGTTGCAGTCATTACACTTGGGTTGAATCCCAAAGCTGAGGTTGGGCGGCTGGGTCTAAATAGAACTAGGAGTGGCTATGAGGCCCTGCAGAACTTCAGTGGCAAAGCCAGCTCTGGATTTAGAGTAAAGAGGTAAGTGATAGTGCTTGGCAAAAGTGTGCACTGAACTCCAAGTTGCGGCCTCCAAAATTTCCTTGGTTGGTACTCCTCTGAGAAAGGCTGCTGATGTGGCTGCTGCCCTGGTAGAATGTGGCCTAATATTCTTAGGCACTGATTTGCCATGCTGTGCACAGCAGAAAAGTACAGTTGTGTACACCTACCATAAATGTAGATGTTCGAGTGTCTTCACTGTTGCAGTCATAACTGTAGGGTGATCCTGCCGGCAGGCAGCCCGAGGTTGGCCAGAATCCCAAAGTCTGGGTCCGGCGTCGGCTGTACCAGCAAGCACCCTGACGTCAGAACGCAGGGGTACAAAGCTGACAGCCAACGCCATCTTCAGAAGTCCCCCAAAATAACCAAAAGGTGTACAAAAGAAAAAACACAAATACACCACAAAGGAAAAGGAAAATAAGAGGGGATAGGTGGGAGGGAAACACCGACTGCAACAGTGAAGACACTCGAACATCTACATTTATGGTAGGTGTACACGCAACTGTACTATGTTCTTCGTGTTTCACTGTTGCAGTCATAACTGTAGGGTGGAATCCCAAAGCTGTGAAGAGGGAGGAGGTTAAGCAGAAGAAGGGGCAGCCAGAAGACCCTGCAAGACAGCAGAGGCAAAACCTGTCCTAGACTTAGAATACAAAGGGAGATTGTAGTGCTTGGAGAAGGTATGCACAGAACTCCAAGTGGCAGCTTCCAAAATGTCCTTGGTAGGAACTCCTCTGAGAAAAGCTGCTGAAGTGGCAGCTGCTCTAGTAGAATGAGTTCTAACAGTACCTGGAATTTGCTTCCCAAAATGAGAGTAACAAAACCTTATTCCATGAGCAATCCATTTGGAAATAGTTTGTTTAGAAATAGCTTTGCCTAGAGAACTGGAGGCATAAGAGATAAGCAACTGATCAGATTTTCTGTAATCTTTAGTTCTATCCAGGTAAAACCTTAGTTGTCTGTGTACGTCCAAAGAATGCAAAATCCTTTCCCCTTTACTTTGAGGATTTGGAAAGAAAGTAGGAAGGTGAGTAGTCTGATTTAAAGCCACTTTAGAAATCACCTTAGGCATAAATGTAGGATTGGTCCTTAAGGCAACTCTGTCTTGGTGGAAAATAAGGTATGGTTCCACAGCCATGAGAGCTTGCAACTCTGACACCCTTCTGGCAGAAGTCAAAGCTAATAAAGTATCTGTCTTCCAGGATAAAAACTTGATATCCGAAGCAGCAGCAGGCTCAAAAGGAGGTAAAGTTAGCTTTTCCAAAACATAATTAAGATCCCAAGCAGGAACAGGAGGAGTTCTGGGAGGTCTTAAATTCTTAGCCCCCCTCAAGAATTGTCTCACCAACTGGTGAGAGAAGATGGGGGGATCCGTGTTGTAATGAGCCGAGATAGCAGAAGCATGGATTTTAATGGAAGAAAAAGAGAGGCCTTTAAACAAAAGGTCTGAGAGGTAAAGTAAAATGGAAGAAATGTCAGGCAAAAGAGGATCAGAACCTCGATCCCGCATCTAAATACAAACTCTTTTCCATTTAGAAGCATAGGATTTTCTAGTGCTAGGGCGCCTAGCTTCTAAGAGAACATCCAAAACTTGTTTGGGAAAAGCAGAAGGACTCAAAGGCCCCTGAAAAGCCAAGCTGCCACGCAAAGAGTCTTGATTTGAGAGTGAAACATCTGACCCTGATGCTGGGACAGAAGAGAAGGAAACAGAGGCAGAATCCATGGAGGTTCCAGGAATAGGTGTCAAAGTTGGATACCAGAATTGCCGAGGCCAATTTGGGGCTATCAAAATGAAAATCTTGGGTTTGTCCTGTTTTATTTTCAGTAACACCCGAGGCAGAAGAGGCAGAGGAGGGAAGGCATATCCTGAAAAATTCCTCCAGCTGAAGGACAGGGCATCCACTTTCCAAGCTGCTTTGTGGAAGGACCTGGTGCAAAAGAGAGGCAGCTGATGGTTGAGATGAGATGCAAACAGATCTACCTGAGGGATTGTCCAAACTGCTGTAATCCTGCTGAATATGTTGGGGTCCAGCATCCATTCGTGAGGATCCAAAAGATTTCTGCTTAGGCTGTCTGCTAAGAGATTCTGTTTTCCTGGAATGAATTGAGCTTGAAGATGCAGATTTAGATTTAGAGCTGTGTCCCATAGACTCATGGCTAGTCTGCAAAGGGGGCAGGAGTGAGAGCCCCCTTGCTTGTTGATGTACCACATGACTGTGGTATTGTCTGTGCGAATCAGTAGATGGCCTGGTTGCAAAAGACTCTGGAAGGCTAGAAGAGCATTTTGGACTGCCAACATTTCCTTCAAGTTGATGTACCAGGTAAGATGCTTCTTTGTCCAATAGCCCTGCTGGCAATGGTTTAGGTAATGAGCTCCCCAAGCATAATCCGAGGCGTCTGTGGTTATAATCTGAGCAGGATGAGGAAGACTAAAGGGATTTCCTTCGTTTGAAGCACAGGCCCTGGACCACCAAAGGAACTCTTGGAGGCAGGGAATCAGAGGTATCATAGTTTCTAGGCTGTGGTAATGCTGAGACCATACACTCTTTAGGTACCATTGAAGTTTTCTCATATGAAGCCTTGCATTTGGAATCAACAGGATGCAAGAAGCCATGTAGCCCAATGGCTGCAGGAATTTCCTTGCAGTGAGCTGAGTTAAAGTAGCCAAGGTCATGAAAATTGATGCCAGCTGTACCTGTTTTTCTGGAGTAAGGAAGGCCCTTTGTAAGCTTGTGTTTAGAAGAGCTCCCAAGAAGATCATTTGTTGAGAGGGGATCAAATGTGACTTTTTTGTGTTCACTGAGTATCCCAGAAATAGAAGAAGACGCTGAACAAACTGCAGATGTTGAAGTAAAAGACCCTTGCTGTCTGCCTGAATAAGGCAGTCGTCCAAGTATGGGTAAATTTGAATTCCTTGGAGTCTGCAATAAGCTACTACTGGAGCCAGACACTTGGTAAAGACTCTGGGCGCAGTAGATAAGCCAAAGGGCAGTACAGAGAATTGAAAGTGGCTCGAACCTGCCTTGAATCTGAGGTATTTTCTGCGTTCCTGCCTGATGGGAATGTGTAAATAGGCTTCCTTCAAGTCCAATGTCACCATCCAAGCATCCTGGGAGAGCATGGGAAAAAGTTGTTGCAGAGTAAGCATCTTGAATTTTGGAATTTCCAGAAATGTATTTAACACTGAAAGGTCCAGAATAGGTCTCCATGAGTTTTGTTTCCTTGGGACCAGAAAAAGTCTGGAGTAAAAACCTTTTCCCATTTCTGGAAGTGGAACAGGTTCTATGGCTTTCATGGCCAATAAGGCGTCCACTTGATTTAAGGCCTCTAACCATTGATGTTTTGGCAGATCCGGCCAGCCCAAAGACCTTGGCAGAGTATGAAAGTGGAATTTGTAGCCTCTTAAAATCACGTCTAAAACCCATTTGTCCTGGGTAATATGAGTCCAATTTTGGTAAAAAAGAGAAAGTTTTCCTCCGAGAGGGGCTTCCAGGCAAGGAGGACCTGTAGCCCAACGGACAGAGTCATTGGGTCTGCTTCTTTTGAGATTGAGGTCTGTCTTCTCCCCTTCTAGGTGAAGAAGCAGTCCATTGTCTGGACCTGTAAGAGGCCTGAGCTTGCCCCCGACCTCTGGAGCGTCTATATCTTCCCCTTTGAGGCCTGTCAGACATGGGAAAAGACCAATTTTTGGAGGGCCAATTTCTGGAAAATCTAGGAGGCTGAACTTGTAAAAAACTTTTACAGTCTGCATAGATTTTGCTTTTTCTTCCATCTTTTTAATAACCTCCTCAGCCTTGGATCCAAATAAAACATCATGCTGAACAGGGGCATCTAACAGCTTAGCCTTAACCTGTTCAGGTAAATTCTGCTCACGAAGCCAAGCATGTCTCCTGATAACAGTACCAGAGGCAGCAGCCCTGCAAGAAGCTTCTAAGGCATCAAGCCCACAATGTAAACTGTGTTTGCTAACTTGTTCAGTTGCATGCAATACATCCTGTAATTCCTTGTCCTCTGCACATGCAGGAAAGGTAGAGAGCTTTTGCTTTAAAACAGACAAAAGAAATTGCTGATACTTGAACATGTGAAACTGGCAGTTTAAAGCTCTAATAGAAAGGGTAGCTGAAGTGTAAATCTTCTTGCCCCACCTGTCCAATGCACGAGAATCCTTTTCAGACGGTATAGGATTTTTAGAAGAAGCGGCCTTCGCAGCCCTAGAACCCTGAGAAATAGTTTCAGGATCAGCAGAAGGGTTCTTAAATAAGAATTGATGGGAGTCAGGAACTCTGTAAAATCTATCAGGCTTAGAAGGAGCAGGCGGCAAGGAATCAAGATTTAGGTTAGCTTCAGAAAAAGCATCATCCACAACATCAAGTACAGGAGGAATAGCTAAAGGTCTGTGTTGAGGGAGAAGGAGAAATTCCCTAAGTCTCTTCTTGGAAGCAGAGTAATCCTGACCTTCCCAATGAAAATGCTCCCTCATCTCATGCAAGGTTTCCCCAAAAGAGAAATCTTCAGGGGGAGAAGCAGAGGGAATAGATTCCTCTGCATCAGAATCTTCATAAGGAGGAAAAGAATAATCCTGGTCAGAGGAAGAGACAGAAGACACAGAAGCCTGATCAGAAGAATCATAAGGAATATCCTGTCTAGGCCTTTTTTCTGGAGGAGGGTGTGAACCCCTAATCATTGTAAGTAAATCTTCAGCCATCCAAAGTAATTGCTTCTGGGACTTGGGAGCTGTATCCGAGGAAGCTTGTGAAGAAACCCTTGGTTTAACAGGAGTCTTTGACTTTGCCTTTGTCTTTGTAGAAATAGTGATATTAGAAGGCCTGAAAACCCCCTTAGAAGCCGGTACCTGCACAGCGGTTCCGGACCCATCTGAAGGAGCGACGTCCGAAGGTCCTGCAGCAGTAGAAATACTAGGCCTTGAAGGCTCCCCATGGGAGTCCATGTCGGCCATCGGTTCCGAAGTGGTGGACGACAGGGGCTGCAAAAGCGCCTCACTGACGACCACCGAACCCGAAGCTGGCTCCGGCTGCAAAATATCATGTTTGGACCTCGGAGGCTTATCCTTGTCTTTGCGTTTCTTTTGAATTCCGGTTGTCGGTAAAGTATCCGACGACATCCTATAATTAAATAGTCTACCGAAATAATTCAAGGCCCAATCGTACCTACGCTTGATAGTGCGAGAATTAAACCTGGTACAGAACCAACAGCAAGAAACGTCGTGGTCAGGGCCTAAGCAAGGTAGACAGTAAGAGTGGAAATCTTTATGAGGTATTTGTTTCCCACACGATATACAATTATTAACTTTTTCTGACATCGGAGGAGCAAGAAAAAAGTTTCCCCAACGGGGTACTTAGCTTGAAAAGAGAAGTAGAAAACTTCGGACCGAAGACAATCAAAACACGTTGTCTGAAAACACCAACCAACGACTTGCGAGCTGCTTTCCACCGCACGGCAAGAAAGACTGGAGAAGATGGCGTCGGCTGTCAGCTTTGTACCCCTGCGTTCTGACGTCAGGGTGCTTGCTGGTACAGCTGACGCCGGACCCAGACTTTGGGATTCTGGCCGACCTCGGGCTGCCTGCCGGCAGGATCACCCTACAGTTATGACTGCAACAGTGAAACACGAAGAACATCGAATGCAGTGTCCTCTCCATTTTGAAATAGTCTGTTTTGAAATAGCCTTTCCTTGTGCTCCTGCAGCGTATGCCACAAAAAGTTGCTCAGTTTTTCTGAAAGCTTTTGTTTTGTCCAAGTAGAAGCGTAGCTGCCGGTGTATGTCCAAAGAGTGCAGAAGTCTCTCCCCTTGGGAGAGTGGCCTAATGGTTAAGGTGTTTGACTTACAAACACAAGGTGCAAGGTTTGATTCTCACAAGGGATAATTGGCTAAGCTTAAAATGGCTTGCAAGGGCAGTTAGCTTAATACTAATCTATGAACCTATAAACCTATTGGTTGTGAGGGTGGCCTAATGGTTAAGGTGTTTACCTTACAAAGACAAGGTGCAGGGTTTGAGTCTCACAAGGGATAATTGGCTAGGCTTAAAATGGCTCACAAGGGCAGTTAACCTAGTACTATTCTATTCTATTCTATTCTTTATTCTGGGGATTTGGATAAAAGGTTGGTAAATTAATGGCTTGGTTAAGAGCCATACTGGATATTACCTTTGGCATAAATGTTGGGTTTGTCCTTATAGAAACCCTATCCGGATGAAAAATGATAAAAGGCTCCACTGCCATTAATGCCTGTAACTCTGAGACTCTTCTTGCTGAAGTTATTGCTAAGAGCAGAGCAGTTTTCCCTGATAAGAATTTTATCTCAGCTGTATTGGCTGGCTCAAAAGGAGGCAGTGTGAGCTTTTCCAAGACAAAGTTGAGGTCCCATGTTGGTATTGGTGCTCTCCTTGGAGGTGTTATATTTTTTGCCCGTCTGAGGTACTGTCTTTGTAGCGGATGACAGAAAATAGGAGGTTCCGTATTGTGATGAGCTGAAATGGCAGAGGCATAGATCTTAATTGATGAGAAGGATAGGCCTTTGTCCAGCACCTCAGTTAGGTATTGCAAAATCTGACGAATATTAAGAACAAGTGGTTCAAGTCCTTGTGCCTGGTTCCAAGCACAGAATCTCTTCCATTTTTCTGCATAAGATTTCCTGGTGCTGGGCCTCCTGGCTTCCAAAATGACATCCATAACTGCTTTAGAGAGATGTGTGTTCTGAGTGGCTATATTATTCGCCATGCAGCCAGATTTAAGGTTCTGAGTTGGCTGTGCAGGATCTGATTGTTTTGTTGGGTCAGCAGTTGAGGAATTTGAGGTAAAGTCCAGGCTGGCCCTTGAGACAAGCTCTTTAGGATTGGGTACCAGTGCTGGCGTGGCCAGTCTGGGGCAATCAGAATCATTTTTGGCTTCTCTTGTCTGACTTTTAGGAGTACCTTGGGGAGTAGAGGTAGTGGTGGATAGGCATAAACTGTTAGGCTTTTCCAGCTGAATGATAGAGCATCCACCTTCCATCCTTGTGAGTGATAAGTCCTTGTGCAGAATCTCTGTAGTTGGCAGTTTTGAGGGGAGGCAAATAGATCTATGTCTGGGCATCCCCATTTCTTTGTTATCATGCTGAAGACTTGTGGATCTAGTTTCCACTCGTGAGGGTCCATGAGGTTTCTGCTTAGTCCGTCTGCCAGAGCATTTTTCTTTCCTGGCAGGAATTGTGCCTGCAGATGTACTTGATAGGCCAGTGCTGTGTTCCACAAAGTCATGGCTTGCCTGCAGAGGGGGTAGGAATGTGTGCATCCTTGCTGGTTTATGTACCACATGACTGTAGCATTGTCCGTCTTTAGTAATAGTTGTCCTGGATGTAGTAGATCCTTGAAGGCTGTCAGGGCATTCTGGACAGCTAGCATCTCTTTTTGATTGATATGAAGATGCATCTGGTCTGTGGGCCATTTGCCCTGTATACATTTTCCTGCCATGTGTGCTCCCCAGGCATAATCCGATGCATCTGTTGTTAGTGTCTGCCTGCCTGTGGGTAAAGTGAAGGGCTGTCCCTTGCTGTGGTGACAGGCCATTGCTCGAAACACTTGTTGCAGGCAGGGAATGTTGTGTCTTTCGGCTTTTCCCGGTTAGGGGTCGCCACAGTGGAACTCTGGTCCGCTAATAATTGGTTGTTGATTTTTACGTGCCGAGTTACCAGCCCTGATGCACAACCTTCAATGAAGGTACGCCCATTCACGCATGTCTCCACACAGAAGACACTCTAGCTGAGAATCGAACCGGACAGCATCTTACTGTGAGGCGACAACGCTACCGCAGCGAGAGTAATTATTGTTTCCAGGCTGTGGCAATGTTGAGTCCAAACACTTTTTAGATACCATTGTAGCTCCCTCATATGCAGTCTTGCATATGGAATTAGCAGGATGCCATGAAGCCCAAAGCCTGCAGAATTTTTCTTGCAGGTAGCTGGGTCTTTGTTGCCATCATTTGAAAGTAATAAGTCAGTTGCCTTTGTTTGTCTGGCGTGAGATAAGCCATCTGGGCAGTTGTATTTAAGCTTGCACCCAGGAATATTATCTCTTGAGAGGGCACTAGTTTTGATTTCTTTTCGTTTACTGTGTACCCTAGGCAAATTAGTAATCTTTTTACAAACGCCAGATGCTTTAGTAGAATGTCCTTGCTGTCTGCTTGAATAAGGCAGTCGTCCAAGTAGGGATATATTTGAATTCCTTTTTGTCTGCAAAATGCAATTACTGGAGCCAGGCATTTTGTGAAGTTGCTGCAGTGTCAACATTTTGAATTTTGGAACGTCCAGGAAAGTATTTAGAGTAGACAGGTCCAGTATTGGTCTCCAAGCTTTGTCCTTTCTGGGTACCAAGAAAAGTCGAGTAAAATCCTTGCCCCTGCTCTTGCTGTGGTACTTTTTGGATAGCTCTCATGTCCATGAGAGCAGAAATTTGTTTTTGTGCCTCTGCCCATTGATTGTGTGGCAGGTCTGGCATACCTTTTGACCTTGGTAGGGTGTGAAAGTGGAACCTGTAACCCTGGGAAACAATATTCAGTACCCATTTGTCCTGGGTGATAATGTGCCAATTTTGTGAGAAAAGTGCTAGTTTTCCCCCTAAAAAGGGGCAAGTGCTTGGCATTGGAAGAGGAAAGTCATTGAGACGGTTTCCTATAAGGTTGTGGTTTGTCTTCTCCACCTTTGGGGGCTGAAGCACCCCATTGTTTAGGTCTGTATGAGCATTGGGGCTGAGATCTGCCTCTTGGGCGTCTGTAACTGCCTCTTTGTGGCCTGTCTGACACTGGAAAGGACCAATTTTTAGAAGGCCAGTTCCTGCTAAATCTGAGTGGCTGAACCTGTAAGAAATCCTTTACTGTCTGCATTGATTTTGCTTTATCCTCCATTTTCTTTAACACCTCTTCGGCCTTAACACCAAACAAGTATCATGTTGTAATGGAGCATTCAACAATTTTGCTTTTACATGATCAGGTAAACTTTGTTCTTATAACCAAGTATGCCTTCGAATGACAGAACCTGTAACTATAACTACGGCTCTGCAAGAAGCCTCTAATGAATCAAAACCACACTGCAAAGTATGCTTTCCCACTTGTTCAGCTGCATGCAATAAATCCTGCATTTCCTTATTTTCAGAACATTCTGAGCTTGTAAGCATTTTCTGTTTTAGCAAAGACATTAGGTATTGTTGATATTTAAGCATGTGAAACTGGCAGTTTAAAGCCCTTACAGCTAAAGTAACAGAGGTGTAAACGTTTTTCCCCCATCTGTCCAGTGCTCTGGAATCCCTATCAGAGGGAACAGGGTTTTTGCAGTGGAACTGGAAAAACAGGAACCAAACCAAATAACGAAAAACAACAGGAACAAGTTCCACCAGGATTTATTAAAACAAGAAAATCTCTTTCTCTGACGTCTCGGCCAAAGCCTTCAAGGAGAATGAAACACTTACATAAAACAGCAGTTTATATATACCAGCAGAATAGGTTAATTAAACAATTAATCAATTAAAACAACAATTCAACAGACTAATACTCTCCAGTTGAGCTCTTCATTTAGCCCAAAAGGAAACATAGTTTTGAACTTTAAAATACATACAGCTTCTTTATGCACTAACACAGTTTTAACATCAGTATTATTAAACATAGAAACACAAACTTGTTCTAAAACAGTTCCTTTTAAACCATCAATACATTTATTATGAGCTTCTGAAAAATGTTTTGCAACTGGGATATCTTCTTTCCCATTTTTGATGTCTCTTAAATGCTCTAACAATCTTACTTTAAAAGCCCTCTTCGTTTCACCAATGTAAAACTTGTTACAGGGGCATTGTAGAGCATAAATGACACCCACAGAATTACAACTAAATACACCCCGACTATCAAATTTAACCTTATTAATAAAGTTAAAGTTGGATACAATATGTTTACAAGCTTTACATTTCCCACAGGGAAAAGTCCCAACTTTAACAGGTTCCATATACATTCTTGGTAAGGGCATCATAATCTAAGATTTTACAAGAAAATTTTTTATATTCTTTCCCTTACGATAGGAAAACTTCATATTTACATCAAGCCATTGTTGAACATTCCCAAGGGAACTAAAATAGAGCCAAAATTGGCTAACAATGTCAAGAAAGTGTTTAGTAAAACATCCATAAGTAGTAACAAAATAGATATTTTCCCTAGTAAGGTTTATATTATCATGTTTTATCCTACTACCAGTACTCTGATAAATAGATACTTCCTGTCTAGGTTTAATCCCTGTACACAATCTTACAAAACTTTTATTTAGAATGTTCTTATCATAACCTCGAGTAGAAAAAGATTCCACTAAGAGGCACATTTCTTTATGGAAGATATCAGATCTATTACATTGTTTTATTAACCTATTCTGCTGGTATATATAAACTGCTGTTTTTTGTAAGTGTTTCATTCTCCTTGAAGGCTTTGGCCGAGACGTCAGAGAAAGAGATTTTCTTGTTTTAATAAATCCTGGTGGAACTTGTTCCTGTTGTTTTTCGTTTTTTGCAGTGGAAGCCTTGACCCCTTTGTTTCTGGATCAGCAGCAGAGTTTTTATAAAGAAACTTATGAGAATCTGGGACCCTGTAGTACCTATCTGGCTTAACTGGTGCAGGGGGTAAAGAATCAGGAGTCAAACTGGATTCAGAAAATACATCATCAATAATATCTAGTACAGGGGGAATAGCAGGGGGCCTGTGCTGAGGCAGTAAAAGAAAGTCGCTGAGCCTTTTCTTGGATTCTGAATAATTCTGGCTCTCCCAATGGAAATGCTCCCTCATGGTGTGCAGTGTTTCCTCAAAAGAGTAATCCTCAGGAGAAGAGGCTGAAGGGATAGATTCTTCAGCATCAGAGTCCTCATAGGGAGGAAGAGAATATCCCTGTTCTGAAGAGGAATCAGAGGAAATAGAAACCTGGTCAGGGGAATCATAGTCAGCATCTTGCCTAGGCCTTTTATCAGGAGGGGGATAGGAACCCCTGATCAGAGTAATTAGGTCTTCGGCCATTTTAAGCATCTGTTTCTTTGGCATGGATGACTGTACAGGTGAATGCTGTACTTGTTTCTTTGTCTTTAAAAAAGTGTTTTGGACTTTGTCTTGGCTGCTGAAGTGGTCTTGATAGTAAGCTGTGAAGGTCTGAAAACACCATCAGAAGACGATGCCTGCTCAGCAGCTCCGGACCCATCTGAGGGAATACTTTCCGTAGACCCAATACCTTGAGTTTCCAGTGGCCTAGTTGTCTCTGCATGGGAGTCAGAGGCGGCCTGTGGCTCTGAGGTAGCGGGTGTCAGGGGCTGCGAAAGCGCCTCACTGAGCACCGGTGAACCGGCGACTAGCCTAGAAGAGGCTTCGTCATCGGTTTTGGACCTCGGATGCCTGTCTCTTTTCTTTGTCCTTGCGCTTTTTATGAACTCCGGTCATCGGTTGTTCCGATGGCATTATATAGTTAAACCTTCAGCCAAAGTAATGTAAAGCAAAATTGAACCGACGCTTAATAGTGCGTTGGTTGAATCTAGCGCACAACCGACAACTAGCAATGTCGTGGTCAGGGCCTAGGCAAGGAATACAGTAAGAATGGAAATCCTTATGAGGCATTTGCTTCCCACAAGAAATACAATTGTTAACTTTTACTGACATCGGTCTGGAGCAAGAAAAAGTTTCCCCAATGGGGTACTTAGCATTATTGAAGACTTCGGATCTGAAATTCAATTTTCGAAAATCTCAGTAGTCGGCCGACCGGCACTTGCGAAAGTACAGTTTTGTACCTACCATAAATGTAGATGTTAGAGTGTAAACACTGCTGCAGTCATTACACTTGGGTTATCCTGCCGTCAGGCGGTTCCCCAGTCAGTCTGAGTTCCAAAGTCTTGGTCCGGCATCGGTTGCTGTCGCCTCCTCCCTGACGTCAGTGTGACAGGGGTATACAAGATGCAGCCGACGCCATTTTCTTCAGTTTTTCTTGCCCCAGATGTCAGGTACCCCCAAATAGGTAGGCAATTCAAATTGCTAGTAAAATATACTAAAGAAAAGCAAATAACCCTTTTTTTTGTTACCAGCAAATACTCCCCATGGGTAGTAAAGGGTAGATGACCTAGGTACGTACCAGAAAGTAAGACGGGAAGGAGGGAGGGTAACCTGGACTGCAGCAGTATTTACACTCGAACATCTACATTTATGGTAGGTACAAAATTGTACTATGTTCATCGTGTTACACTGCTGCAGTCATTACACTTGGGTTGAATCCCAAAGCTGAGGTAGGGAGGCTGGATCTATAAGGCATTAGGGGTAGCTATAAGGCCCTGCAGCACAGCGGTGGCGAAGCCAGCTCTGGATTTGGAGTATAAAGGCAAATGGTAATGCTTGGTGAAGGTATGCACAGAACTCCATGTTGCTGCTTCCAAAATATCCTTGGTAGGTGGCTGTTGCCCTGGTGGAGTGAGATCTAAAGCTGCTAGGTACAGGTTTCCCATGGTGAGTGTAGCAGAAACGTATACAATGTCCTAACCATTTTGAAATAGTCTGTTTTGAAATGGCTTTTCCCTGTGCTCCTGCAGCATATGCTACCAATAATTGCTCAGATTTTCTGAAAGCTTTGGTTTTGTCCAAGTAGCAGCTTAACTGCCTGTGAATTTCCAAAGAATGTAGTAGTCTCTCCCCTTTGTTCTGTGGTTTTGGATAAAAAGTTGGCAAGTGAATAGTTTGGTTTGGAGCCACACTTGATACCACCTTTGGCATAAACGTAGGGTTAGTTCTTAAAGACACTCTGTCCTGGTGGAAGATGAGGAAAGGTTCCACTGCCATTAGTGCCTGTAATTCTGAAACTCTTTGTGCTGATGTTATTGCCAGTAGCAGAGCAGTTTTCCAAGAGATGTATTTTAATTCTGCTGTGTTAGCTGGCTCAAAAGGAGGTAAAGTTAATTTTTCCAAAACAAAGTTGAGGTCCCAAGTTGGTGTAGGTGCTCTACGGGGCGCTCTTATGTTTTTAGCCCCTCTGAGGTACTGTTTGAGCAAAGGATTAGAAAAAATTGGTGGATCCATGTTGTAATGAGTAGAAATGGCTGAGGCGTGGATCTTGATGGATGAGAAGGAGAGGCCCTTGTCCAGCATCTCAGTTAATTATTGAAGTATCTGAGGAATGTTTGGGACAAGAGGGTCAAGGCTGTGCGCTTGGTTCCAGGCACAGAATCTCTTCCATTTATCCGAGTAGGCTTTCCTGGTGCTTGGCCTTCTGGCCTCCAGAATGACATCCATAACAGCTTTGGAGAGAGGCATTGCTTGCTTGACTAAGGAATTTTCCATGCAGCCAGGTTTAAGGTCTTTAGCTGGCTGTAAAGTATCTGATTGTTGTGCTGTGTCAGCAACTGTGGGATATGAGGCAAAATCCAGGGTGGTTCTTGTGCTAAGTTCTTTAAGATTGGGTACCAGTGCTGGCGTGGCCAGTCTGGTGCAATCAGGATCATCTTTGGCTCTTCTTGCCTGGCTTTTATGAGTACCTTTGGAAGGAGAGGTAAAGGAGGGAAAGCGTATACTTGCAGGTTTTACCAGCTGAATGACAGAGCATCCACTTTCCATGCTTGTGGATGGTAGCTCCTTGTGCAGAATTTCTGTAACTGGCAGTTCATTGTGGATGCAAACAGATCTATGTCCGGGCTCCACCATTTTTGTGTTATCATTCCGAATATTTGTGGGTTCAATTCCCATTCGTGGGGGTCCATGATGTTTCTGCTTAGGTCGTCTGCCAGTGTGTGTTTCTCTCCTGGCAGGAATTGTGCTTGCAGATGAACTTGGTAGTCTAGAGCTGTGTTCCACAAGGTCATGGCTTGTCTGCAGAGGGGGTAGGAGTGTGTGCCCCTTTGTTTATGTACCACATAACTGTGGTGTTGTCTTTCTTTAGTAGTAATTGCCCTGGATGCAGCAGGTCCTTGAAAGCTATAATTGCATTTTGTACAGCTAGCATCTCTTTTTGATTGATGTGGAGATGTCCTTGCTCTGTGGGCCACTCGCCCTGAATACATTTTCCTGCCATGTGTGCCCCCAGGCGTAATCTGATGCATCTGTTGTCAGTGTTTGCCTGGCTGTGGGTTGAGTAAAAGGCTGTCCCTTGTTGAGGTGACAAGCTTGAGCCCACCATCAAAACTCCTGCTGAACGCAAGGAATTAGTTTTATAACTGTTTCCAAACTTTGACAGTGTTGAGACAATACACTCTTTAGGTACCATTGTAGTTTCCTCATATGCAGTCTGGCATATGGAATTAGTAGTATGCAAGATGCCATATAGCCCAAGGCCTGCAGAATTTTTCTTGCAGGGAATTGGGTCTTTGTTGCCATGAAATGAAAGTATTGAGTCAGTTGTCCTTGCTTGTCTGGCGTGAGATAAGCCATCTGGGCCATTGTGTTCAAGCTGGCACCCAGGAATATTATCTGTTGTGAGGGCACTCGTTTTGATTTCTTTTCGTTTACTGTGTACCCCAGGCAACTTAGTAACTTTTTTACATACACCAGAGGCTTTAGAAGAATGTTCTTGCTCTCTGCTTGAATTAGACAGTCGTCCAGGTATGGAAAATTTTGAATTCCTTTTTGCCTGCAAAATGCAATTACTGGTGCCAGGCACTTTGTGAAGACCCTGGGCGCAGTAGATAAGCCAAAGGGCAGTGCAGAGGATTGATAGTGCATTGAACCAGCTAGAAATCTGAGGTATCTTCTGCAGTTTTGTCTGATAGGGACATGCAGGTATGCCTCCTTGAGGTCCAAAGTCACGAGCCAAGCTTTCTTGCCCACCATGGGAAGAAGCTGCTGTAGTGTCAACATTTTGAATTTCGGAACGTCCAGGTAAGTGTTTAGAGAAGAAAGGTCCAGAATGGGTCTCCAGGCTTTGTCCTTTCTGGGAACCAGAAAGAGTCCTGAGTAAAATCCTTGTCCTTGCTCCTGTGGTGGTACCTTTTGAATAGCTCTCATGTCCATGAGTGCTGTAATTTGCTTTTGAGCCTCTGCCCATTGATTTGGTGGCAGATTTGGCATTCCTTTTAACCTTGGCAGAGTGTGAAAGTGGAACCTGTAACCCTGAGATACAATGTTGAGAACCCATTTGTCTTTGGTGATGCAATGCCAATTGTGATAGAAAAGTGCCAGTTTTCCTCCTAAGGGTGCTGCCAAGAGAGAGCTGTTTGGCAGCTGTAGTGGGAAGTCATTGAGGCTGCTTTTTATAAGGTTGAGGCCCGTCTTCCCCTTCTTTCTGGCCTGGTGTACCCCATTGTCGAGGCCTGTAAGGGCCTTGTGCCTGACCTCTACCTCTTGGATGTCTATATCTGCCCCTTTGAGGTCTGTATGTGACTGGAAAGGACCAATTCTTTGTTGGCCAATTTCTGCTAAAACGAGGAGGCTGAACCTGTAAGAAATCTTTCACCATTTGCATAGATTTTGTCTTATCCTCCATCTTCTTTAATACCTCCTCTGCCTTAACTCCAAACAACACATCCCGCTGCAAAGGTGCATCCAATAATTTGGCTTTAACATGATCTGGTAACGTATGTTCTTTTAACCAAGCATGCCTTCTAATGGCAGAGCCTGTAACTGCTGCTCTACAGGAGGCCTCTAAGGAATCAAACCCACATTGCAAAGTATGTTTTCCCACTTGTTCAGCTGCAAGCAATAAATCCTGCATTTCTTTAAATTAGGAGGATCTGATTCTGGAAGCATCTTTTGTTTCAACTGAGACATCAAAAATTGCTGATATTTTAGCATGCGAAACTGGCGATTCAAAGCTCTCATTGCTAGAGTTGCAGACGTATATACTTTCTTTCCCCATCTGTCTAATGCTCTGGAATCCCTGTCAGAGGGAACTGGATTGTTTTGCTGATGAGGCCTTAATCCCTTTGGGTCCCTGAGAAATAGTTTCAGGGTCAGCAACAGGGCTTTTGTACAGAAATTTGTGAGAGTCAGGGACTCTGTAGTATCTATCCGGTTTAACTGGGGTTGGGGGTAAGGAGTCAGGGTTTAAGCTGGATTCAGTGTACACATCATCCACAATATCTAACACTGGTGGAATAGGAAGGGGTCTGTGTTGAGGCAATAAAAGGAAGTCTCTGAGCCTTTTCTTGGATTCTGAGTAATCCTGGCCTTCCCAATGGAAATGCTCCCTCATGGTATGTAAGGTCTCCCCAAAGGAGTAGTCCTCAGGCGGAGAGGCTGATGGAATTTATTCCTCAGCATCAGAATCCTCATAAGGGGGTAAAGAATATCATAGGTCTGAAGATGAAACTGAGGAAATGGACACCTGGTCGGAAGATTCATAGTCTGCATCCTATCTGGGCCTTTTATCAGGAGGGGGATAGGACCCCCTGATCAGAGTGATTAGGTCTTCGGCCATTTTTAGCAATTGTTTCTTAGGCATGCAAGCCTGTCCTGGAGAATGCTGCGTCTGTTTCTTTGTTTTTAAGGGGGGCTTAGACTTAGCAGAGGGTTTAATGGTTAACTGGGTAGGTCTGAAAACACCCTCTGAAGCTGTGGATTGTTCAGCTACTTTGGTTGCCTCTGAAGGGTTAGTTTCGGTAAGCTGAAAACCTAGAGGATCCGAAGGCCCAGCCAGCGCCACGTGGGAGTCGGAGGCAGTCTGTGGTTCTGTGGAAGCAGTCATCAGGGGCTGCGTAGGCGCCTCGATGAAAACCGGAGAACTGGCGACCGGCCTAGAAGAGGCCTAGTCAGTTTTGGGCCTCTGATGCCTGTCCTTGCACTTTTTATGTATTCCGGTCATAGGAAGTTCCGACGGCATGGTTTAATTGAATTTTCTGCCAAAATAATGTCGGGCAAAATCAAACCGATGTTTAATAGTGCACTTGTTAAACCTAGCACAAAACCGACAACCACTGACTTCGTGGTCTGGGCCTAGGCATGGAATACAGCAGGAGTGGAAATCCTTATGAGATATTTGCTTCCCACAAGAAATACAGTTATTAACTTTTACTGACATCGGTCTGAGGCAAGAAAATTTTCCCCAACGGGGTATTTAGCTTTGTAGAAGACTTTGGTTCTGGATTCGGAAAGAAAATCTCAGGAGTCAGCCAACTGGCAATTGCGAACTGCTTCTGCTTCGAGCACCGCGCGGCAAGAAAGACTGGAGAAAATGGCGTCGGCTGCATCTTATATACCCCTGTCGCACTGACGTCAGGGAGGAGGCAACAGCAACCGACATCAGACCAAGACTTTGGAACTCAGGCTGACTGGGGAACCGCCTGACGGCAGGATAACCCAAGTGTAATGACTGCAGCAGTGTAACACGATGAACATCTGCTTTTGCTTTGGGCACCGCGCGGCAAGAAAGACTGAAGAAAATGGCGTCGGCTGCATCTTTTATACCCCTGGCACACTGACATCAGGGAAGAGGCGACAGCAACCGACGCCGGACCAGGACTTTGGAATTCAGGCTGACTGCGGGTAGCCTGCCAGCAGGATAACCCAAGTGTAATGACTGCAACAGTGAAACACGATGAACATTCTACACTGAACTAGTTAAAAGGATCCCAATATGAAGCCAGAAATTGAAGCTAATATGCACAGTCCCGAGCCTGTCACACAGTGACATGCCACATCCCCAGCCTGGCACAAAGTGACATGCCACGTCCCCAGCCTGGCACAAAATGACATGCCACGTCCCCAGCCTGGCACAAAGTGACATGCCATGTCCCCAGCCTGGCACACAGTGACATGCCACATCCCGAGCCTGGCACACAGTGACATGCCACATCCCCAGCCTGGCACACAGTGACATGCCATGTTCCCAGCCTGGCACACAGTGACATGCCACATCCCCAGCCTGGCATACAGTAACATGCCACATCGCCAGCCTGGCACACAGCGACATGCTATATCCCCAGCCCAGCACACAGTAACATGTCATGGATTTCAAAGAAATGGAATGTTACTGTGTCATGACAACAAATCTCAGTTGTTAAGGGGGGAAAAATGTCAGCAATTACTTCAGCTTAGCTTGTACAAGTCTGCCCTCTTGGACAGAAATAAAAGAATGGTGTTGAGGCAGCTACAGTTGTGGAGCCACTATCATATGGACGAACCTGCAAAACATTGACCACGCTGATGTCAATGGGATTCCCCCTCCTGTTTCATTTATTTACATTTATCAGAACTTTTTGAATGAGCGGACAGGGAGGGAATGCATACGGACATTCCTTGCTGCAAATGACTGAAAATGCATTGGTTATGAAAACTTCTGGATGATGGATCAGAACTTTTTGAATGAGCGGACAGGGAGGGAATGCATACGGACATTCCTTGCTGCAAATGACTGAAAATGCATTGGTTATGAAAACTTCTGGATGATGGATCCTGGAACAAAACATCAGCATTCAGAACAGTAGAGCTTACCTAGAGATAACAGTTTTTGCTTTCTTTCTAAAATTCTAAGGTCACAGTAAATCATCCTTCCTCAAAATCCATTTGTGTATTGAACCACATTCTCTGCTCATTATTGTCTGCAAAGCTGTACTTCCCTGCAAGGTTACATCTGCCCTGATGATTCAATTTCTTTTGTAAAGCTAGTTCCCAAAGCAGCATTAGGTTATCTGCAAAGAGGAAAAAAATGAATGTCTGTTTGTTGTGGGTTCTTATTTTGGTACTGGATTTAAATGGTAAACCGTGATACAGATGGAAGAGTGAAATGTACCAAGCTGCAGCTAAAAGCAGTTTAATCAAAAATTTAGTTACTAACAAAAATCATCAACTTAACAGCCTTACTCACTACATTAAGGTACCTTTTTTCCTTGGGATAGTTGCAACTTCTGCTTGGCCGAGGCATTCTGAATCAGTCAAGTCAAATAAGATCGGGATCAAGCTGTGCAACTTGAATCCTGATGCATCAAATCAATCAATCAAATCAGGATAAAGTGAGCAACTTGAATCCTGATGCATGAAACAAGCTCAGGAAATGGTTATCAAACTCAAGTCCTGACAGCAAGAAGAGAAGGGAACGGAGGAAGGACAGAAAACCAAACAACTGCTGCCCTGGCTTATACAAACAGAAGTGAACATGCAGTACTTTGTCAAAAACAGTCACTCGGATGACTTTTCTAATCCGTTTTTTCTCATTTTAAATCTGCTAAGGTTTTTAAAGGAGATATTTCACTTAACATTTTCAATATAAAATCTCACAGACCAGCACTGGATAGTCTAGTACTCTTATCAGATGCATTATCTACTCTCCTCCTTCCACTAGCTCAGTAGTTAACACAATTTGTCATTGCTGAATAACTTGCTGCAAGTCTACATGAATTAAAGCCATCCAATTCAATGTATGCAGTTTCTTCAATATGGACTCGATGCTGGCTAACCGCTGCACCGACAGCAATTTTCATTTATCTAATCAGTCTGATATACTTGTTAGTAGAAACATTAATAATGGATATTTTTTGTAGTCTGGTGCTAAAAACATTGGCATGATTAGCTATCTGCACATTGGTTTATGAATTATGAGACTATGGACTACTTTGTCCTACTTTTCGATCATAATCAGAGAACTGTTGCATTGTTGAGTTTAAGTTGCATATAACACATTATAACTTATTTTGTAAGGCATTTTGGTCTACGCTGTTTAGTAACATCACCCATTTTTCCTGCCCTCAATGCTCTGGCTAACAAATCTTAAATAACCAGTTTTACAATATGAAATAACATTTATGTCACCATTTGTCATTTTTACCATTATGTTATGCATTGAACAACTCTAGCACTTTTCTCTGTTTACAACTTTTAGTTTATCTTACCACGTGTCCCAATCCATAGCATATTTGCGGTCCATGGCATATAAAACAATGTCTAAACAGTCTTGGATATTTTTTTTATCCCAATCAAATTAAATTCTGCAGGAGGCATGGAGATGTGCCAGCTTCTAGGACTGATGCACTATTCTGAATGCAGCAGCAGACGTCAAAGTTCAGGACACATTTTTCTGGCATTCTCTCAAAAAATTTGTAAAAAAAATGGTTGTGATATTCATATCTTCTGTCATATTTCACAGAAGCATGATCTTGCAGGTAATGAAGAATGAATCATTTTGCACTCTCCAATAAAAATTAGTCTGCAAATCAATGTCTACACCAGTGGATCGTGATTGCAAGTAAACCTGAAGTGATTAAATACAGTCACTATTTAGTTGCAATTTAAGTCGCTTGTCAGTGGCACAGCATGTGCAAACACCTGTAAGACAACACACCAAAAGGTTACTGTTTGCCATCTCAAGCATATGCAAATTCAGCTTTACTCTCCTCAACTACCGGAATGGTGAAAAAGGCATTTGTCAAGTCCAAGACCAAATCAAGTACAGCAAATGAAGAAAAATCTTCCACGATAGCAATGATATCTGGAACAGCATCTTCAAGCAGTGGGGCAACTAAGCCCTCCGTAATCCACACCATAATCCATCAGTCTTTTTCACTAGCACAGAACCACTGAAAAGACTCACAGCTGGTTCAGTCATTCCCACTGTAGCAGTTTTTGCAGGGTCTACATTATAAACTTGAAAGCTTAAAAGAGCAAACGCTCTTTTATCGAACTGTAAACATTGAAACCACTAAATAGCAAAAACATGGAACAGCGATTTTTTCCCCCAGGGAAAAAAATTGCTGCTATGCAAAAAAAGAATGCAAACACAAAATACAGTGGGGGGCTGTGGTCCCCACACCTCCCCTACTTAAATATACCAACTCAGAGATCGCACCACAGTGGAGGAAATGTCAAAGTCCCGAAAGCGGCCCATTGTCCATGTTTTCGCTATTTAGTGGTTTCGATATTTACAGCTCGATAAAAGAGCGTTCACTCTTTTAAGCTTTCAAGCTTATGATATAGATTCGTTTTTGCATGGTCTCTAATGTTTTAGCAGGCCCTCAGAGAGTTGATATTGCTTAATGTTCGTGATCGTTTTGAGAAGGGAAATATAAATCAGTTCCTCCATAGCTTTGACTGTACTGACAGATGGGATCTGCACTGAAGGTTCTCCCGTGGTTTCTAGCGTTCTCTCTGTCAAAATATCTTTGCCTAAGAAACAATCAAAGCTGTGACCCCCATGGATACATAATCTCCAAAAGCTGTTTTGCCTCTGTTTTTTACCCCATCATTTTGAACAGACAGGCTATGCTGGTCTGTTACATTAGTAATGTGCTTTAAGTGTGGGAAGAACACCAAGCAAACATCTATGCACTTCCTCCCCATTCATTTGCACTGCATTAATTCCAGAGTCCCAAACCCACTTAACTATTTCTCCTGGCTACGGCTTGCAAGCTTTGATCAGATTGGAAAGATCTCCTTGGTTATCAGTTATCATTTATGCCCTCTTCTGTGACGGGGGTCTCATTTTCAACACCAACACCCTTTTTCTGTCACAGGTTGTAACTCTGCTATTTGTACACCTAACAAATCACACTCTTTGCGCTCATTATCAGGTAATAAAGGACAGTTGCCATTCCATGTGGCTGAATCAAAATCTGCTTTACAAATTAGTGCATACACTCTATCCTGTGAAGTAGGGTTGCTTAGCCCTCTGCAATTTTCCTTGCTTATGCTGTTGAATCATTCTGACAGATTCATTTTTGCTTCAATAATTTATGCCTTTTCTAAGGCATCTTTATCTTGACAGTGTTTATGTTTACGTTATTTTTATTTATTTATATATACATTTTTAGTAGTTTACTAACTTGCTGTGTGAACACACTATCTGCACAATTCTCAAGACCATAATGTCAAAAGACAGTCATAAGGTTCCCCATGCCCCAGTTTTAATTTTTTCCTGTTCTTCTAATTTTAAAACTGCAAAGGTTTTTAAAGGAGACATTTTCATTACAGAATCTTTCAGACCAGCAGTGGGTAGTTTAGTAATTTTGTCAGATGCATTTTTTTTCAACTTTTTCTTTCTTCCCCCAAAACTGCATACCTCAGTATCCCACTTATGTAAACCATGATGCAAATGGAAAAATGAGACAAAAGACCAAGCTGCAGCTAAAAGCAGTTTAATCAAAAATGAGTTACTTACAAAAATCAGCTTAATAATCTTGCACACTACATCAAGGGACCTTCATTTCTGAGATAGTTGCAACTTCTGCTTGGCCAAGGGAGTCTCTGAATTAATCAACTTAGGATCAAGCTGGCAAATTGAATACTGATATATCAATTGATCAATGAAATCAGAATAACATGAGCAACTTAAATCCTAATGCATGAAATGACCTCAAGCAATGGTTATCAAAATCAAATCCTGATCGCAAGTGGGAAGGGAGGAAGGACAGCAAACCATGCAACTGCCCTGGCTTACATACACAGAAGTGAACATGCAGTACTTTCTGGAAACTTACAGCTGAACTGATACTTTTTGGAAATCTTAGGACACTAATCAAAAATAGCATTTAGTTTCCTGAGTTGTCTGAAACATTTACAAAACATTATGGTATTACTTTTTCATAAATTCGTAGGTAAGCATTAGGCTAAATGCCCTTACAGGCCATTTCAAGCCTAGACATTTTCCCTTATTTGTACTCAAAATACCTTATTCCTTTCAGTTACAGACTGTCTTAACCTATTCCATGGTCAATAATTATACATTACTCCTAAAGAGAATAACTGGGATAATACCATATATAATTTAAGTGGAGCTATGCACGGAATTAAGCATTTAGGAGGTGCCTCTGTCCGTTAGTACTATGTTACCCATCCATAGATCTAAATTGTGCTTGAATAATAGGGATGAACTTGTTTTGTGTGTATGGGGAGTCTGTTCCATAGCTGTGGTATCTTCTGCAAGATATACTTGTCCCTAAACCATTCTGTTGATGTTGCAGAAGACATTTAGATCCTTAGGCAGAGTACTTCTGAAGTCAGTTGACTTACTGATGTGTAGTAAATCCATCAGTAATGGGTCGGAGGATGCCTTATATTTCAGACACGGGTCAGCTCCTGGCAGTCTATAGAATACAAAGTATAGTGACAAAGGCTTTTAGTTGATCCAAGTAGGACATGCTGTTTACACCTTGTATCCTTTTAGTTCGGAATCTCTGTGGGCATTCCAGTTATTGCAAGTGTTTGGACAGATGCATGCCAAAGGGTCAATGTATTCAATGAACATCTTAATGACAGTGGAATAAAAGGAAACAATGGCATCCCTAGATCTAGACACAATCCCTTTGTTTATAAGCTGTACAATACAGAAGGGCTTTCTTACAACACTGGACGCATGTTGGTCAAAAGCCAAGTCACTGTCCACACAAGTTCTCCAAATCCTCAACAACTGGGATAACTCTTAAGGGTGCACTGTCAATGTGAATGTGGTCGTTTCCTGGGATACATGACATCCCAAATGATAGAATAATGCATTTGGCATTATGTTTCAGTTCTTCATCTTGGCACCAGTTATTTATTTAGGACAAACCTTCCTGCAGGATGGCTAAGTAATTTAGGGATTCAATGACTGCCTTTAGCTTGCAGTCAACTGCAGATTTGTTCACCCAGAGCTCTTTGGTATTCACTTTTACTTCTGAAATGTAGATGCCAAACAAGAAAGGTCCCAATACAAATTCCTGGGGGAGCCCACTGCTGACTGGTCTCTTTGTGGAAAAAACCTCAGCTATTTTGATTATCTGCTTCCTGTCAGCCAGTTGGCTATCCAGCAGGTGACACTGGTGTTTATTCTCAATTTAGCTTTTCTACTATGAGTGGGGAATTGTGTCAACAGCTTTGGCCAGGTCGAGAAATGTGGTGTGATTTCAGTTCATTTTTATACACTAGTTTCCTCAAGCTGTTAGACATGGTCTAAAATCTGCCCCTGTAAGGCCTGGCTACTTCGCTTTTTTACACTGGGACTGGGTTGAAAAGGTCACAAGCTAAAGCTTTGTAAGAAATATGGTTAAGCTCACTATCTAATTAATGCAGATTTATACTCTTTATGTCTGCTGCTCACTTTGCTGTTTCATACTGAAGCATGAGAGAATCACCAATTAAATAGGCCAGAATACATGCACCCTATACACCACTGTTTGAAGACCCATATCTGTACTGTACTGTGTCACCCACTGCCTGAGTTCATGTTTAAAAGAACAAATGACCAATATGCAGAGCCAGCATTTCTTTCTGAATGATAGAGACTTTTAAGCAACATTCTACAAGTCAGTTCTAAATATTGGCAGTAGGCTTTCCAGACACAGTCCAAAGCATATGTTGTCATGTTTTTCTTTTTTGTATTGGATGAGATGACACAAAGATCAGACTAAGACAGAGTGCAATTTGGATGCACCACCAGGATAACTTGTTTCTTAAAAGAAAGTTATCTGCTTCTGTGACTATCTTCTGATCTCATAACTTCATATATTGTTGAATATTTTGCACATGCAGTCTGGTATTACTGAGAACACAGTATATCCCAGTGTTTCATGGGATATATTAACCAGCATGTTGACCATCTTCGAGAGTTGAATGGTTAATCTTTTGAGAGCCAAGTGCTGCCTTTAAACAACACCCTTGCTCCTGGGACATGTTTCACTTTCAAGAAAGTGATATCAGACTTATTTGTTTAAACAGATTCCCAACTTGTCAAAGTCAGGACCTGGTGTGGCAAGTTCTGCAACAAACTGCGCTCTGAAAGTACAGGTGTGTACACTTACCATAAATGTAGATGTTAGAGTGTATTCACTGTTGCAGTCATTACATTTTGGTAATCTGCTGGCAGGTTGCCCTCAGTCGGCCTTATTAACAAAGTATTGGGTCCTGCGTCGGTTGCTGTCCCTTCTTCCATGACATCAGGTCATCAGGGGTATAAAACATGCAGCCGACGCCATTACATCAGTTTTTCTTGCCCCAAATGTCAAGTGGCCCCCAAATGGGGAGCAAATAAAATTAAAAACACAAAACTATATCTCCAACCAAAAGCAAATACACCAAAAAGGCTTTTAAGCATAGTAAAAGAAAGTAGAGGTATAGTCAGAGAAAAACAGGGGGCTGGAGGGGGGGTAACCAGGACTGCAACAGTGAATACGCTCGAACATCTACATTTATGGTAAGTGTACACAACTGTACTAAGTTCTTAGTGTTGCACTGTTGCAGTCATTACATTTGGGTAGATTCCCAAAGCTATGGTTGGGAGGAGGAATTTATTTATACAGCATTAGGACCAGGTATAAGGCCTTGCAAGACAGCAGTGGCAAAGCCAGCTCTGGATTTAGAAAAAAATGGTAAATGATAATGCTTGGTGAAAGTATGTACAGAACTCCAGGTAGCAGCTTCTAGAATATCTCTGGTAGGAACACCTCTGAGAAAGGCTGTAGAAGTAGATGCAGCCCTGGTGGAGTGAGATCTGCTCCCCTGGGGGATAGGTTTTCCATGGTGCTTATAGCAGAAATTAATGCAATGGCTTATCCATTTAGAAATTATTTGTTTTGAAATAGCCTTCCCCTCTGCCCCGGCAGCAAATGCTACTAACAATTGTTCAGATTTTCTTCAAAATTTAGTTCTGTCCGAGTAGAATCTAAGTTGTCTGTGCACATCCAAGGAATGCAGAATCCGTTCCCCTTTGTTCTGTGGATTGGGAAAAAAGGTTGTCAAATGAATGGACTGATTAAGAGCCACACTGGAAACCACCTTGTGCATGAAGAATAGATTGGTCCTCAGAGATACCCCGTCCGCATGAAAGATGATGAAAGGCTCCACTGCCATAAGGGCCTGTAATTCAGATATCCTTCCAACTGAAGTGATTGCTAAAAGGAAGGCTGTTTTCCAAGAAAGAAATTTTAAGTCTGCAGTAGCAGCTGGCTCGAAAGGAGGTAGAGTGAACTTCTCCAAAACAAAATTAATAGGTCCCAGGCAGGGGTAGGAGCTCTCCTGAGTGGTCTCAAGTGCTTTTCCCCTCTGAGATACTGCCTGAGCAGGGGATGAGAAAAGAGAGGTGGTTCTGTGTTATAGTGAGCTGAAATAGCTGAAGCGTGGATTTTAATAGAGGAAAAAGACAGGCCCTTTTGAAGCATCTCAGTTAAGTATTGCAAAATCTGAGGTAATCTGGGCGCTGCTGTGCTCATCCCTAAAGACTGGTTCCAGGCACAGAATCTTTTCCATTTGTCAGCATAAGATTTTCTAGTACTAGGCCTTCTCACCTCCAAGATGACATTCATCACAGGTTTGCTGAGGGATGTTAAGGGTGAATTTAAGTGATTAGCCAAGCTGCAAGGTTCAATGTTGGAAGCTGAGGGTGCAGAATTTGGTTCTCCTGCTGAGACAGCAAGGAAGGTATCTGAGGTAGGTGCCATGGAGATATTTGTGACAAACTGCGCAGGAGTGGGTACCAGTGTTGGCGTGGCCAGTCTGGAGCAATCAAAATCATTCTTGGTTTGTCCTGTTGGACTTTTAGCAGAGCAGAGGGGGAAAGGCGCAGACTGATAGGTTTTTCCAGCTGAAGGACAGAGCATCCACTTTCCAGGCTTTTTTGTGGGGAGTCCTTGTGCAGAATTTGTCCAACTGGTAGTTCTGGGGGGAGGCAAATAGATCTATGTCTGGGCTCCCCCATTTGCTTGTCAACATGTTGAAAACCCGTGGTTCCAGTTTCCACTCGTGTGGGTCCATGAGATTTCTGCTTAGTCCGTCTGCCAATGTATTAAATTTTCCTGGCAAGAACTGAACTTGTAGGTGCACTTGGTAGCTCAAGGCCATGTTCCACAATGCCATGGTTAGTCTGCAGAGGGGGTAGGAATGTGTACCCCCCTGCTGTTTACGTACCACATAACAGTGGTGTTGTCTGTCTTTACCATTAGTTGTCCTGGAAAAATGTAGTCCTTGAAGGCTGTCAGAGCATTCTGTACAGCTAACATTTATTTTTGATTGATATGTAGGTGCATTTGATTTGGGTTCCATTTGCCCTGAATGCACTTCCCTGCCAGGTGAGCCCCCCATGCATAGTCTGATGCATCTGTAGTTAGGGTTTGGGTGGCAGGGGGTAGTGTGAATGGCAGTCCCTTGTTTTGGTGGCAGGCCTCTGCCCACCATAGGAACGCCAGGCGCAGGCAAGGTATGACAGGAATAAGAAGTTATGTACTCACCATAACGTTCCATCTGAGTAGGTATCTTCATTTGTCTGCAACCTTTGGGATACGGATCCGATCTCGGATCCGAGCCGGCAACTTTTACCACAGCATAGATCCAAGCTCCTAGCTCCTCCCTTTACCCATAATCCCCTGCCAACCCTAACTGACCTCAGATCAAGTTTGCCCGATATAAGCAATGTTATTGTGCCCCGGAAGGGGCTTATCCAAGACAGATCCTATAGGTCAGGGGGAAGGAGGGGGGGACGGTTGCAGACAAATGAAGATACCTACTCAGATGGAACGTTATGGTGAGTACATAACTTCTTAATCTGCAGTAGGAACTTCATTTGTCAGCAACCTTTGGGACAGAGTCCCCAGCTACCTGAATCCTGGGTGACCTTTATGGAAGAACATTCCGGAGCACTGCAGAGCCAAAGGACGCCCTACCTCTGGAGACAACATCCAGTTTGTAATGGCTGATAAAGGTATGAGATGAGGCCCAAGTGGCTGCAGAACAAATATCATCTAAGGGGACCCTAGATTTAAAAGCCGCCGAAGCAGCGACGGCCCTAGTAGAATGAGCTCGGACTCCCTGAGGTGCCGGCCTTCCCGAACTCTGATACGCTAAGAGGATACAACTAGCTATCCACCGTGATAGTGTCACTTAGAAATTGACTCGCCTAAACTTGTTTTGGCAAAGGAGACAAACAACTGGTCAGATTGCCTATGACCAGCAGTTCGATGAGTATAAAAACGTAATTGTCTGTGCACATCCAAGGAATGCAGTTTATATTCTCCTTTGTTCTGGTAATGGGGAAAGAACACGGGAAGATTAATAGATTGATTAATATTAGCTTCCGAAGACACCTTAGGCAGAAAGGACAGATTGATCCTGAGGTAAACTCTATCTGGATGGAAGGATAAATACGGCGGTTTAACACATAGAGCCTGAAGTTCAGAGACCCTTTTAGCTGAAGTAATGGCCACTAAGAAGGCCGTCTTCCAAGAGAGATATTTAAGATCAACCGTGGCCGCCGGCTCGAAAGGGGGGCTAGTCAAGGCTTGGAGAACCAAAGACAAACCCCATGGGGGAACTACCTCCCTGACCGGAGGTCTGAGAAGGAAGGTACCCTTGAGGAAAGCTTTACAAAGCTTGGAAGTCATTAGAGGGCCCGATTCATGCCCTACATGATAATGCAAAATCGCTGCCAGTTGTACCTTGACTGTAGAGCAGCTAGCCCCTTGATGAAAAAGCGTAGTTAAGAAATCCAAAACCGAGGTGAGAGGCGCCATGAATGGATTCAAGTGATGGTGCTCCGCCCAGATGGAGAAACATTTCCACTTGCTTCGGTAGACTTCTGGTGGAAAGTTTATGTTCTGCTACTAGGATGGCTTTGACTGGTGAGGAGATTCCGGGAGTCCTAATCAGGAGTGGAACTGGAGCAGCCAAGCAGTCAGCTTGAGGTTGACCAGGTTGGGGGCCGGGAGACCCAGAGGGTGGGTAATGAGATCCGGGAGTGGATCCAGAATCCATGGTGGATGAATTAGGTGAGACCACAGGTACGGGAACCATGTTTGACGAGGCCAGAATGGGGCAATGAGGATCATTTTGCTCCCCAGCCGACTGGCTTTCTGTAGGAGTTTCAGCATCATGGGCAAAGGAGGATAAGCGTAAAGGAGACCGGGAGGCCAAGCATGTACTAGAGAGTCTCTCGGGGACTCCCCCTGAGGGGGGATTAGAGCAAAGTAACTGTTGCATTTAGTATTTGAAGGAGAGGCAAAAAGATCGCAACAGGGTTGCCCCCATAGAGCAAATATTTGTTTCGCTACTAGAGGATTGAGAGACCATTCGTACGGAGTCAGAATCAAATGACTTGAGCCTGTCTGCTAGGATGTTGGACCGTCCCGGAATGTGCATTGCAATAAGAAAGCGGTTGGTGGAAATTGCCCATTCCCACACTCTCATGGCCTCGCGACAAAGGGGATAAGACCTGGTCCCCCCCCCCCCTGTTTGCTGATGTACCAGACAACTGACATGTTGTCCGTTTGTATTGCAACTGTCCTAATCGGTAGAAGGCTGTGAAGTGCCTGCAACGTCAAAAGCACCGCCCTCATCTCTAGGACATTGATATGCAAAGAGGTCTCTGTGTCGTTCCACGTGCCTTGGACCGTTCTGCCTGAATAGTGCCCCCACCCCCACCCCAGGCGAGAGGCGTCCATGGTCACTGTGGCGACGGGGGAAGGTATCGAAAATGGTCGTCCCGTGTGGAGACTCGAGGACCGGAGCCACCACATGAGCGACCCTCTGCAAGCCCTGCTTAGGGGAATAGGATGGGACAGGGGGTTGCGAGACAGGGACCATTGTACTTGGAGGGTCCACTGCAGGACCCTCATATTTAGGCGGGCTAGGGGTAGTAGAGGAATAGCTGCCGCCATGGACCCTAGAGCCCTCAAGATCAATTCCGCAGGTGGAGCAGGAAGTATGAGAATGGCCTTGACATGCAACCTCCGGTTCTGAAGCCGATCGGGAGTCAGGAAGGCAAGCATTATCCTGGAATCCAATCTCGCCCCTATGAAATCTATTACCTGTGAGGGGACTAGAGAGGATTTGGTCATGTTGATAGTTAACCCTAGACGTGGAGCAAGGTCGAGGAAATAATCCCTGCCTGAATAGAGCAGATGCCTTGTTGGGGCGATGAGGAGCCAGTCGTCCAGGTACGGAAAGACCTGAATTCCCTGAAGCCTCAGGTGGGCCGCTATGACAGCCAAGACTTTGGTGAACACCCTGGGGGCTAAGGTGAGACTGAAGGGAAGGGCCCTGAACTGAAAGTGACTGGCTCCCAGCCGGAAGCGGAGGAACCTCCTGGAGCGTCTGTCCACTAGGATGTGGTAGTACGCATCCTTGAGGTCTATCGAGCACATCCAATCGTTCACCCGTAAAAGGGGGAGAATAGATTGTAAGGTGACCATTCGGAACTTTTCTTTGGGTACTGCCAGGTTCAGGAGAGAGAGATCGAGAATGGGTCTCAAGTCCCCCGTCTTTTTTGGCACCAGAAAGAACCTGGAGTAAAACCCCGATCCGAACTGATCTGGGGGGACGGGTTGGATGGCTCTTTTTTGCAAAAGCTGCTGAATTTCTGTAGCAGCTGCCTCCCTTTGATTGGGTGGTACGTCGGGGAGGCTTTTGGTTTTGGGGGTTACAATAAAGGGAATTTAGTAACCTCTGGACATGATGCGAAGCACCCAGCGATCTGTTGTTATGGACTCCCACATTGCTAGTTGCTTCGAAAGACGCCCCCCGACTGCCTCCAGAGTGGCGCAGCCGGGCAACCCCTCAGGGGTTCTGCGTGGGCCTCTCAGAGAATGGTTCTCTGGGACCCCCTCTGCCTCTTGGGCGGCGTCCTCCCTGTCCTCCTCTGCCACGAGAGGACTGGTTGTCCGGAGCAGACTGGGACTGATGCGATTTTCGGAACCACATCTTCTTCTGACCCTTTTGGTTCTTAGAAAAGGACGTCTGGGGAGCAGAGAAGCGGACTCCGACGGCAGACAATGTCTTCCCGTCTTTCTCGCTCTGGACTAAAGTGTCGTGAACAGTTTTGCCAAAAAGTGCAGAACCATCAAAGGGGGTATTTGCGAATGACGCCTTAAAGGGTTCCGAGAAGTCACAGTGTCGGAGCCAGGCCTGACGCCTGATTACCAGGCCGGCTCCGCCGGCTCTAGCGGCTCCTTCAGTGGCGTGTGACAAGAGCCGCATAGAGGTGTTAGAAACTGAACGTAGAGTAGACATTCGGGAGGAGTACAGTTGCTTGTCTCCTTCCGACATAGACTCTGGGGGAGATGCAGCGTATTCTTTTATTAGATCCCGCTGCATCCGGATGACGTGTGCCATATAGTTCAGCGCTCTCATGGAGAAGGTTGCTGAACTAAAGACCCGCTTCCCCAGGCGGTCCATCGCTCGAGAGTCCTTACTCGGCGGGTGGACCGCAGAGCTCTCCTGAGCCAGCTCTCTCTTGGTGGCCGCCGCCACCAACATATCATCCACGGAGGGACCTCTGCTCCAGTGGGTTCTTTCAGCAGGGGGACTCAGGATTGTATCCGGGTGCTTGGGGACTGGCTCTACAGTGTCCGGCTCCTTCCAAGCCCTGGGGGAAATAAGGTCCACCAGGGGGTCGGGGGGAGGGGACACCCAAAAGGTGGATGGCCCTGCTTCGAAAGCCTCTAGGAATACGGACTCATCGGAGGAAGCCTTGGGAGCAGACCCCCCCCCCTAATCCTGAGCATCTCCATGATGTCTCCAAAGGAGACATCCTCGGGGGGGTGACCTTGGGGAGCCTTCCCCTTCATCTAAGTCCGTATCTTTGGTAAGGGACTCAGGGGAGTCCATGTGCCTCCTCTTACACTTGGCTTTGTGAGGGACCTCTTCGGGGGGGCTGTCCGAGGAAGACTCACCAGCAATATCACGTTCCGCAGGAACACCCAGAGACACTGAAGCAGGCTGTCCCGAAGGCCGGGTGATGGGAGCCAGGACCAGCTGAGAGGGAGTGCAGGGAGGAGCCGAAGCCAGGACCGGGGGTGCGGATGCACTCAACAGTGCCCTCTCCACCACCGCGAAAGCCGAGGGGAACTACTCTTGATAGGCTCCGAGAGTCAGCTCCTACTCGGATCTGAAGCGGGGACCAGATCCGGGGCTGAGACCCTCAGATCCGAAGGACCCGTGTGCTCCGATCGGGACGGAGCCGAAGTCACACAAAGTCCCACGGATCCGAAGCTCCATACACGGCTCCGAGAGGTCGGATCCGACAAACTCGAGGGACCAGTCGGAGCCGAAGTAACTAGTACTGTCTGCTCCGACACCCCCCCCCCCCCAGATCAGACGCGGCTCGGCTCCGAATGCTCCGAACCCGGGAAGCGGGACGGAGAAGGAGCAATTGGTGCAAAAAATGGGGTTGAGCTCCCCCCTGGAGGGGGGGGGGAGGCAAGAGCACTCCCATCTGCAGCTGGGCCTGGATGAACCTCCTCATCATCCGGTCCATGTCTGCATCTGACATACTAAATGTGGACCTCGACGAGGCCACCGAGGCAGACCTAGAGTGACACCTCGATGACCTCGACGGGGACCGGGTTGCCTCCTCCCCAGGTCCCGGTGAAAAACAAGGGGACCGGAGCCGAGGAGGAGGCGATCCAGAAACCCTGGATGGAGAAGCCTGCTTGGCGGGCGAGGCCGAGGAAGAGTCCTCGGCCCGCCGCTTATGGTGCCTCTCCTTCCTTTTGTTTTTTCCGGACTCCCTCTCCTCCGGAGCCAAAGGAGGCTGAGTCCCGACCGGAGGGAGGCAGGGGTGGCTACCACCGAGGGCTGGGTAGCGGCCACCGAAGAACCGGAGGCCGGAGCCAAGTCCGTGGGCAAAAGGCCCGCCAGAATCAGCTTTGACCTCCGGTCCTTAAGTGCCCTGGGGTTGAACGCTGCACAAATCGTGCATCCCGAAGAGAAGTGTTCAACCCCAAGGCACCTAACGCACCGGGTGTGGCCATCCGCCAGTGAAAGCTTATGGCCACACGGTGCATTTTGAAAAGATGGCTTTAGGGGCCTCCGACATGTTGAATGGAAAAACACACCCACTAGGCCCCTACACACACCACAAACACACACTACGAACCAGCGAGGGTAGGGAGGAAAAATTTTACAAAAAAAGATATCTAAGAGGGAACCTAAACAAACTTACACAATCAGAGAAGGTACAAAAAATTTTAAGTTTTTCTCTCACAAATACTCTGAACTGCCAGGAGCTCGAAATCCAGCTTGTAGGCTTGAAGCGCGGCAAACTAGATCTGGGGTCAGTTAGGTTTGGCAGGGGATTATGGGTAAAGGGAGGAGCTAGGAGCTCGGATCTATGCTGTGGTAAAAGTTGCCGGCTCGGATCCGAGATAGGATCCGTATCCCAAAGGTTGCTGACAAATGAAGTTCCTACTTCAGATTCATTGTTTCCAGGCTGTGACAATGTTGACTCCATAGACTTTTTAAGTACTACTGTAGTTTCCTGACATGCAGTCTTGCATATGGAATTAGAAAAATGTAGGAGGCCATGAACCCCAAGGCTTGCAGTATTTGTCTTGCAGATAAGCAGGGTTTTTGTGGCCATTTGTTTGAAGTAAGTTACCAAATGAATTTGCCTCTCTGGTGTGAGGAAAGCCATCTGGACAGTTGTATTCAAGCTTGCACCCAGGAATGTAATCTGTTGAGAGGGTACCAGTTGTGATTTCTTTTCATTTATGGTGTACCCCAGACAAGCTAGAACCTTTTTTACAAATGCCAGATGATTTAGAAGTATGCCCTGGTTTTCTGCCTGAATTAGACAATCGTCCAGGTATGGATATATCTGAATATTTCTTTGCCTGCAAAATGCAATTAGTGGAGCCAGGCACTTTATGAATACCCTGGGCACAGTAGACAAGCCAAAGGGCAGTGCAGAGTACTGATAATGCAAGTACCCTGCTTTGAAGTGTAGGTATCTTCTGCAAGATTCCCTGATTGGGATGTGCAGGTATGCTTCTTTTAAATCTAGAGTTGCCAACCAGGCATCTTTGCCTAACATAGGAAGTAAGTGGTGAAGAGTCAGCATCTTGAATTTTGGAATGTCCAGAAAGGTGTTTAGAGTAGACAGGTCCAGAATTGGACGCCATGATTTGTCTTTTCTGGGTACCAGGAAAAGCCTGGAATAGAAACCTTGTCCCTTTTCCTCTTCTGGTACTGGTTGAATAGCCCCCATGTTTAAGAGGGAAAGTACTTGTTTTTGAGCCTCTGCCCACTGATTTTTGCATGAAGAGCAATTTTTCCCCACAAAAGGGCGGCTAAAAGGTAAGTGCTTGGTAATTTTAAAGGAAAGTCATTGAGACTGTTTACCATAGGGGGGTGTCTTGTTATTTACAGATTTGGAAGTGGAGACCCCCATTGCTTAGTTCTGAGAGTCCCTGGGACTGAAACCTGGTGCTTTTGGTGTGTCTGGGTTTCACTTGAGAGGATCTGGAAGGAGCTGGAAAGGACCAGTTCTTAGTAGGCCAGTGCCTACTAAATCTTGGAGGTTGCACTTGTAAGAAATCTTTTACAGTTTGCATAGATTTAGTTTTATCTTCCATCTTTTTTAGAACTTCTTCAGCCTTATTGCCAAACAGGCGGTCCTGATTTAAAGGAGCATCCAACAACTTCGCTTTAACATGATCAGGCAGAGAAGCCGAGCATGCCTTCTAAGCACAGACCCAGTAACAGCAGCCCTGCAACAGGCCTCTAAAGAATGAAAACCACATTGCAAAGTATGTTTTCCAACTTGTTCAGCAGAATGCAATAAATCCTGTGCGTCTATTTTCCACACTGTCAGAAATCAACATAATTTTCTGTTTAAGCAGTCCAATAATATGCTGTTGATATTTTAACATACGAAATTAGCAGTTTAAAGCCCTGATTGCCAAGGTTGCAGAAGTGTACACGTTTTTACCCCATCTATCCAGTGCCCTGGAGTCTCTATCAGAAGGGTTAGGATTTTTAGCAGTAGAAGCCTTAATGCCCTTGGGCCCCTTAGACATGGTTTCTGGATCTGCAACAGGATTTTTGAAAAGGAACTTGTGGGACTCAGGAACCCTGTAGTATCTGTCAGGTTTACTAGGAGCCAGAGGCGGTGAATCAGGGGCCATACTGGATTCCAAAAACACACCAACAATGTCTAGTACAGGAGGTATAGCCAAAGGCCTATGATGAGGTAGAAGAAGGAAATCCCTAAGCCTCTTTTCTGAATCAGGAAATTCCTGACTTTCCCAGTGGAAATGCTCCCCTTAAGGTATGTAAAGTTTCCCCAAAAGAAAAGTCCTCTTGGGGGGGGGTCAGAGGGAATGGAATCCTCTGCATCAGAATCCTCATAAGTAGGTATGGACAAATCCAGGTCATTAGAAGAGTTAGAAGAAACAGAGTCCTGATCAGAAGATTCATAGTCAAGCTCAGCCCTAGGCCTCTTAGAAGGGGGGGTTGACTACCCCTGATTAGAGTAATTAGATCTTCAGCCATTTTGATCATTTGTTTTTTTGGCATAGGGGCCTGAACATGTGGTCTGGGCATCGTTTTTTTAGACATAAGTTGAAGACTTCGGTTCTGAAACTCGAAAAAGAAAAATTCAGGAGTCGGCCGACCGGCACTTGCGAACTGCTTCTGCTTTGGGCACCGCACGGCAAGAAAGACTGATGTAATGGCGTTGGCTGCATGTTTTATACCCCTGACAACCTGATGTCATCGAAGAAGGGACAGCAACCGACGCAGGACCCAAGCCTTTGTTAATCAGGCTGCCTGAGGGCAACCTGCCAGCAGATTATCCAAATGTAATGACTGCAACAGTAAAACACGAAGAACATCGAGTCAGACATTCAAGTTAAGAATTAATGACAATCCTTTGACAGCAAATGTAAGCCAAAAAATAAATGGAGCTAGGCATTTTAAGTAAGAATGTCCATAACAAATGGAAGAAGCAAAGCCACAGAAATACTCAGTGTTCTAGAATGCATTTCCATTCCAGGGAGCCCTTTAAGATCCAGGTTCAGCTGTTATATGTTACACTTGGTGTCTTTTTTTCTGTTCGGCCGGTAGTCTACCTCCCAGGTCCCCAGAAGATTGCTTCTCCTTTTCGACTTGACTTGGAGGCATTTAACTTCACTGTTTAAAAGGAAGTAAATACAACTTTGAAAGCACAGAGGGGTTCTTCAGTTCAAAATCTGGCTCAGGAAGGGTTTCTTAAATTCTGTGTTGTATCCATTAAAAATATTTCCAGTATCCAGTTGTCTTGCTTCTAGTGCAAAGTGGGAGCAATTTCCTCATCTCTGTAGCAGGTGAGTGAGTGGGGAGGGGGTGAAGGAATAAAATCATATGTCAAAAGTTGGTGGAGTATGTGGGTCAGGAACCTCTCTCTCCATTATGTTTTACTTCAGTATTTTGAATCTTAAGATATGTAAAGACCATTATATATAAGTTTATGTATATATATTTATATATATATGTACATATATTGTCATATAGGACGACACAATTTTTGTAAAGAGTTCTGGAATAAGACTTGGAAAACTACTTTCTCAAAAGTTAACGAATAAATAAATCTAATTATTTCATAAAGAGTGAGGAAGAAAATGGGAAATATTCACACAACTATAGAATAAATAATATTCTTATAGCACAGATATTACATGATAGAGACTCTAGAGGTGGAAAATTACCCTAAACAAATTGCGAGTATAATGAAACTACAATCTAAAAAGAACATAAGTAATATGAGAATTTAACCAAAATAACTAATTGACAAGGTATTGGAGTCTTTGCAGTGTGAATTAAAGCAAATGTGTCATGTTGGATTGATATGTGAATTATTGTACTAAGATGAAACAAACTTTGTTAAATATAATTGGAAAATTGTTATTGTAACTCTGATTATAAGAAACTCTGCAAGTAAGATTTAACAAGTATAAGCAGGTTATTGATGTATAAATATTATTGCTTTCACACAAATTTGCATATAATTGTCTATTAGCTGATCATATTAACTTGTTAATATATGTAAATAGTGACATAGTAAGTTATGAGGTTAAGAGAGATTAGTTTAAACACTAGTCATAGATTTAGAAGGTTTGTGTGGGTACTTGTGTTACTCATGCAAAGAGGTATATTACCTCATAGAGATAGGAAAAGGTGTAATCAATTAGAATTAGTTAAATTAGAAGTTTCATTGTTTTCTTATACTGTTTTGGTGTCTACAGAAGATAAGCAGATTTTCCATGTAAACAATAGTGTAAATTATACATATAATGCAAACCAAGAGTTAAATCTATGTATATTAACTGTCATACAAATAAAACAAACAAACACATGAAATATCTATCTATAAATGTTAATGGATTAAATAATAATATGAAAAGGAGTCTATATAAATACATAAATTTACACAATCCACAAATAGTATTTCTTCAGGAGACGCATCTATTAGATAAAGATATAAACAATCTCAATATTAATAACTACACAGTATTAGTAAGTTCTCAATACAAACAATTGAAGAGAGGAGTAGCCATATTAATGCATAATACAATTATTTCTCCTAGAATAATTAACACTTATCAAGACACATCTGGTATGTTTTGCTTAGTAAATATAGAGTTAAATAGGAAAATATACACTTTAGTTAACCTATATTGGATACCAGGACTTGGCGTAGGAACAGTAAAACATCATATTGAAGAAATATTACATTTAACTAAAGGTAGTCTAATAATGGCAGGAGACTACAACTGTATAACAAATGACAAAGATACAGATTCAAGAAGTAAAAGAAGAAAGTTACCTATATCAATGACACTTTCGAAGTTTACAGACGCAATCTCCATAAAAGATATAAATGAATTTGCTGACCCAGACTCATTAATTTATACTTTTTACTCACATAGATATAAGACTAGTTCCAGAATTGACAGGATATACATATCCAATGATTTAGTAACAAAAATAAGTAATGTCAAAATAATAAACTGTCCATTATCAGATCATAATGCTCTGGTTTTTGAAATGGAGCTTATGCATATAAATAATAATCCCATAACAAGAATACCTTCATATGTTACAAAATTAACAGACTTTAAAGAATTTTTTGAAGGTGAAATAAAAACTTTCCTTGAACTAAATACCACAGAGAACATTTCAGAAATATATATCTGGGACTCGTTAAAAGTATATACATATATGGAAAAGTACTATCCTGGTATATTAATAAAAGAAAAATATGGAATAAAGACATGTTAGAATTACAAAAGAAAGCCGATAAATTAAAACTAGGAATTCAAGAAGGAAATAAAGATTTAATTCAAGAATTACTAAAAATTAACAACAAATATGCGGAAATTTTACATCACAAGACAATGATTAACCTAGAAAAGATAAAATTAAATTCTTATGCAACAAATCCAGCACATCAGAGACAACTAGCTAATAGAACAAAAAAAATAATAAAATCTAAGCAAATAAAAGAATTATATATTCCTAATACAAAGTAAAAAGTCACGGACCTAAATAGTATATTAGAAGCCTTTAGATTACATTACAACTATGATAACCTTTCAAGCATCCATGAAAAACCTGACAAAGATATAAAAAATTATCTTAAAAACAAAATTCTTACTAGATTAACACAGGAACAAATTGACACTATAAGCAAACCAATTACTATGACAGAACTAAAATCACAGATTAAAAAGCTTAAATTAAATAAAGCACCTGGCCCTGATAATATCAGAAATGTATAAAGTAATACCTAATCAAGCTATATCTTTACTCTTAAAAGTATACTCCATAGTTAATCAAAATATAATTATACCACCTTCATGGAAATATTCATTGATATCACCAATAATTAAATCAGACAAAGATGAGAAACAATGTTCATCATATAGACCAATATCCTTATTAAACATTGATTATAAAATGTTCATGACAATATATGCTGACAAAATTAAACACTTTCTTCCCATGCTAATACATGATGACCAGACAGGATTTATCAAAGGAAGAAATACACATGATAATCTTAAAAGAATTCTGTCATTAATAGATTATAGTAAACATGCAAACTTGGATTTAAATATAATCTGTTTGTGTCTTTCGGCTTTTCCCGGTTAGGGGTCGCCACAGCGGAACTCCGGTCCGCTAATGATTGGCAGTAGAGTTTTACGTGTTGGCTTGCTGGGCCTAATGCACAACCTTCCACGAAGGAACACCCGTTCACGCATATCCTTAGATATTAATAAAGCATTTGATTCTGTTAACTGGAATTTCCTTACACTAGTCCTAAAAGAATATAATTTTCCTACATCTTTTATCGCCCTTATTCAGTCACTATATAAAGACTCCATAGCATATGTTAAATTAGGTTCATATAGATCTGGTCCCATACTAATCAAAAAAGGAACTAAACAAGGCTGTCCCCTATCACCACTATTATTTGCATTACTTATAGAACCATTTGCAAATCAGATAAGATCAAATAGTAATATTAAAGGCATCTGCATCAACAAAACTTTCTCTCTTAAATTACACTTATTTGCAGACGATATACATTTTACCCTATCAGACACTAATGCATCTTTACAAGCTTTGTTTAAAGAAATAAATAATTTTCAAACTATTTCAGGTTTACAGTTCAATGAAAACAAAACAAAAAAATTATGTCATGTAATACTAAAAAGAAACATATAAACAAAAAATATTCCAAATACATAGCAGGGGATAGTATATTTAGGCATAGATCTACTTGAAGACTTAACTAACTCACTTATATATAATTATAATAAAACACTAGATAAAACCGAGCAAGCAATATCTACCTGGAACAAATATATGTTTACAATGGGAGACGGATTATACCTCATTAAATCAATTATTTTTCCTAAAGTATTATATCTAATACAAAGTTTTTCACTGCCACCTCCCAAGTATATCACTCAGAGATATAATAAACTAATATTACATTTTTTATGGTTCCCAAACAAACCCCAAATTGCTTTAAATAAACATTTACCAAACTGGGAAGATGGAGGAATTAATTTACCTGATATTGAGTTATATATTATGTCCTCTGTTGTTAAAAATATAACCTTATGGTTAAAATGCTCACTACAAACCTATATGGAAACAATTACGTGAACAGGTCTATAGTGAACTTAGTCATAACAACATATCAGATCATTTAACTATAATACCATTTCCTTTAGTTTGGATGTTAAAAGATTATCTAGAAGATAAAAATAAAAGTAATAAACTGCCATCCAAATATATGAACATCACACTAACAACATTGAAATTGTTCATAAACAAAGTCCCAAATATTAATTCATGGTTCTTTCTGATCTTTCCTATAGCCTTCACACCCACTATCCTTGATACATATCAAATTCAGAAAATGAATATGCTCAAGATAGGTTCATTAAGCTACTGGCATCAGCTGGTAGAACAAGAGAAAATATTAACTAAAGATCAGATAACCAGAAACTATAATATAAATAATGACTCATGGCTACTTTTGCAAAATCTAAGACAATATCTTATAAATAGAATTGGACAAATGCAAGATACAGTTAGACATACTGTCCCAAAATTTATTGATTACATTATTATAATTAATAATCAACCTTATCAAGGTGCTGGATATCTATCTAACATTTACAAAATAATTAAAACAAGAAAAATATACCAAATAGACACCTACTGGAATTATTATACACAGATAAATAATCACCCTCCTAACGAAAAGGAAAAAAAGATCATCTTAAAATCTTCCAAGAAGTCATCATTATCAATAAACTTGCAGTTATTCACTTGGAGATATTTGAATAGAAGTTTTTATATACCACATACATTATCTAAGATGTATGCAAGTGAAGATCTATGTTGGAGATGTCAGACTAAAATAAGAGCATACTGGCAATCCATTTTTTATGAATGTAACTCTCACTTTGTATTGGAATAATATTAATTATTTTTTTCAGACTGTTTTTAATGATAATTATCAATTATCAAAATCTATGATTTTATTCAACTCTCCTGTTCCGGATTGTGTGCCAAAAAAAGATTTTCAAATCTTATGGACTTTAATGGCAGCAGCTCACAAAAGCATCACCATTCACTGGAAAAGTGAGACTCCTCCTACATTTAATTAATTTAAAAATTTAGTTAGAACAGTTGGACAAATGGAAATATCTACTCTGAAGAACAGAACTACCAGACTTACAACTTTATACAACTCTTGGATGAAAATACTAGAAATAATTGAGAAAATGGATAAAGATATATGGACTTGTATATCATTCTTCAGGTTACACCTTAAACTTATTTATGGCTTTCTTCTTAACAGACGCCAATGTATATAGTTATATAATGCTTTTAAAGTTTATAGGTTTTACAATTGTATATATATCATTTTCGTTTTTAATTTCATGTAATATTTGGCAAATTATCAATAAAAAAAAAAAGTTAGTGGAGTATCACATTCTCCTGTTCCCTTCCACACTGACACCTACACATACTTCTTTACATGACACTGGTTACTGTACCATTGTTCATTGTTTTAAAAGTTCTGACTGGATGCATTCTATCATATTGTCTTTTTTGTTTTATATAAATTATTTTAAATGAATTAACAAGAAGTCTAGCCTGTAATCTCACCAGACGATAAGTCCTTATCAGGTAAAGTATTTAATACTGTAGCTTCATCATCATCTGGGAATGGATGGAATTTTAACTAGGTCATCTCCTCAGCACCATCCTATAACCAGCCACTGTGAAAAAAACAGCAGGTGCTGAGAAAAAGCTTCACCAAGTCAAGTGTATTCACTGCATATCTACATCTTAAAAATGACTTACTGTATTGTCAAGATCCAGAAATGAACCATAAATGCCTGGATGCTACAAGTAGCATAGAAGATGAATAAATATTTCAGCCCAGTTCTTCTATGGCTAACCCTCCTTACAAAGTGAGAAAAGGTGTGTTGCACAAGCGTTTTATTCAAATTCCTTTTTATCAGCCAGATCAGCTAACCTACTCGAAGTAAAAGCAACACTAAGGAAAATGAAATAATGGAAAGCACTAGGTTCATACAAGGTCACAGGAGATATGATCAAGATGTTGGGTAAGTTAGGGGAGACATGACTACTGAGGGTGCTCACAGGAGTATGGAGAAAAAGATGCATCACAGAGGACTGGAGAATAAGCATTCTATTGCCAGTGTACAAGAACAAAAGGGATATTCACAACCATGGTCAGTACAGAGGTATCAAACTCCTGTCACAGTGCATGAAAGCTCTGGAGAGGATGACTGATACATGAAAATGCAGAGAAGGAGAAAGTAAGATGGGAAATTAGCAGTTTGTATGCAGCTCAGGTTGCAAGTACAAATGACCTGATGTTTGCAGTGAGACAGATAGTGTAGAAGAAGAAAGAAAAAAAAAAAAAAAAAAAAAAAGAGTCCAACTGAGCAATCCTAGATTTGGGGAATGCATAGGACAAGGTCCCAAAAAAGCAAATCTGGGCAGCTCTGTGATGCATGCTATGTACAAGCAATCAATGACACAAGTATGGGCAGTGCTCGGACTCAGAGAGATGTTACCAGTAGGAGTAGAGTTCATTAAGGGTTTATATCCGAGCCAACTGCTGTTGATACTAGAGATGGACTACTTTAGCAAACAAGTTGGAGGGAACAGCCCAACAAAGTTGCTGTATGCAGATGATGTGGTATTACAAGCAGACTCTGAACAGGAATTTTAGCAAATAATGGAATGCAAAACTGAAGGCACAGACAAGGCAGTTGTCAAGGCAGCAAAAATGAGGAGGCCAAAGCCAGAATTAGAGGGACCGCAGCCAAAAGGCACAGACTGTAAAGGATAGTGCATAACACTGAAAAGTAAGAAGCCAAAAGTAGCTCTAAGTACAGAGAAGGTCAAAGAGAACATATTACAATGGTTAAGACACACATGCAGGAAAGATGATGATGATCTGATGAAGATTTAACACAGACAAGAAGAAGAAGGCAAGAGGAAAGAAGATGCTAAATAAAAATATGGATGAATTGTGTGAGACCACAGACTGGCACTACTATCGAAGAAAGTAAAAGTAGAACTGAATTGAGAGAGGTGGTGACTGTTGACATGGCACAACAACCCCATGTAGAAAATGGAAAAAAAGGTTTATGACCAGCCAGAGGATTGTTGCACAAGAATGGCTTGCATCCAAACTCTACAGAGCTTAGCTGGCTTATGTGAGGCAACTGTACAATCCTCAGGTTCCAGTTTTATTACACATATCCTTAAACACAGCCATCAAGGGATGCACAAAGTCGTAGGTTGAGGCATCTCAAAGGCTGAGATTTTGAGCCTCATATTAAGGAGGGAAAATTTTTCACAGTAGGCAAGGAAGGCTTTTTTCCTTTCCAATAAGAATGACTCCAGATCAACTGCAGAGTTTCTCTAAAAAAACATTCTCGGGTGGGGAATAAGAATCAGGAGAGAGAACCATCTGAACCTACATCAGATGAAAGGGAAGAAAAATTCTGGTCCCCATCCCAATGGTCCAAATCATTCAGTGATGAGGAGTTAGGCTGAGATAAAACTGCCTTTTAACTCTTCCATAGTTAAGATGAAAACTAGAGAAATGAAGAACTACTATGCACTTAAAAAGGGGAGTAAGGCTTTGTAACACTGTAGCTAAAAGCCTCTGGATCAATCCAAAGAAGAGAAGAATGAGACTTGAGAACTTGGGGATTACAGTACAGGCTGACCAAAAAAGATGCCTAGCTTTACAGATGAGCCTGAATCTTAAGTGGCTCCGTGGTACGGGAACAGATTCTAATAAACAAACTATGTGGTCATGAGCCCCAGAAAAGATAAAAAAAAAAAAAAAAAAAACATAACAGACATGAAAGTACTCTGTGACCCAACCTCAGAACTATACACCGGTGGGGAAACGGGTACCCAATGTTTTAGGACAGGGTCATTCTGCAGACTTTTCCATAAGAAATGTTCTCAGGATGCCAGCTAACACAGCCCTAAGCCTCACACTGCTGGACTTGCTGGACATTTCTGCCATGAACTGAAAATATGCCATTAAAACAGGCAGTTAGGGTACTTGGTCCTGAAGTGAAATAGGAGGGGGGTTCAAATCAATAACTCAGGTTCAATTGGATGTGCAATGTTCCACAATTTTATTATTGACAAACTAAGTGCTTTCACCCCTATATGAATTTCTAGGGACTTCCTCAGAGTTAAAAACACTCTACCATTAAGGCTACATATACCTAGACATACATCTTAATAAAAATCACATGATACCTCAAACGAAAACATTTAAAGCACCCCATCCTAATTCGCACATATCATATACTACATCAGTGCCTTCATGCACAATAATTAAATAAAATGATAATGTATTTAAAATACATAAATATATTACTCTGTAAAAGGTTACCACTATATACATTATTAAAGTGTTAACAATTCAGTGTTTCAAGAACTCTAAGAATTGAGATAAAAACCGTTTAACCTGAACTTCATAATAATTACAATACATTAACCCTTCAAGTCATCTCACCCAAATATAAAGATAGTGATAGAATATAAAATTTATAGGGACTGGGGGGGCTCCATATTTTAAAACACTGACAATGGAAATACAATAATTAATTCCCAGTTTTCTACTGGCATTTAACCTCGGCTGTCATTCCAGTTCTTTACAGGCATGCTGGAAATTCATGTAGGAGCAAATGCAATTAATTTGTCAATAATAAAATCATGGAAGACTGCACATCAAAGTGGACCTGCAATGTTGCTTTGTTTTAGTTTTTAGTGACATTTTTGATTGTTGGTTACTAGGAGGAAGGTTCAAACCACTAGCCCACTTGTACATATCACCCCATCTTAACTGGTACTACAGACCTGGGTTAAAATGGCCATGAAGCCCAAACCTGTCAGTGGTCGAGGTCCAACTCCAACTTCTGTAAAACGTTTGCAATATTTTTCTTACTGATCAGCTTCTGATAATTCTCTTAACTTTTCTTACCACTGCACTCTAACTAAGCTTTGAAATTCCACAGCTCCAATTTGTAATTACAAACAAAAGAAAGTATTAGCAGATATACTATTACCATCTAATCCAGATTATTAAATACAGTTTACAAAAAAATCTGATTAACAATGTGAGAACAAAGAATTACTGACATCAAACATTAAAAATCATTCTACTAAATTCTAAAACATTAACTATTACATGCAACAACCCAGAGATTTGAATGAAAAAGACTTTTACTGAGGCAATAAAATCTAACCTTAACAAAAGTAATAAAATAGTCACAAACTGTCAGTCAACTATGTAATTGTAAGAAACTGACTTTTTTCTTAATTTACAAAAAGGAAGCAAGAGGCAGAAACACAATGCCAGCTTCTAAATCAGTTCAGTTTATTACATTGTGCCCATTCTGAAAAATATTTAAAATAAACCAGTTAAACATCCTCTAGTAAAAGATCAACATTATCCACTCTGCTAAATTCTAAACATTTTACACACACACATTTTATATATATATATATATATATATATATATATATATATGGGTCCCCTACAAATGATCGAACATCCAAAAGGACAACTTTCATATGGCCGAGGCCATATGATCGACTTTTGAAAGTTTGAACACCTGTTAAAAACCAGAAACACAAAACAAAACATTACCTACACGTTGCTAGCAGGGTGGCTAGCCCCCTTACGCCCCCAAACCCACCCCTTGCTATTTAAATATACCAACTCCGAGATCGCACTACAGTGCGGAAAACAGAAATCTTCCCATTCTGCTCTATGTAGAGCTGTCCGTTCAGAACGTTCCAACTTCCAAAAGTCGATCATATGGTCTCGCCATATGAAAGTCGTCCTTTTGGAAGTTCGATCATATGTAGGGGACGCATATATGTGTGTGTGTGTGTGTGTGTGTGTGTGTGTGTGTGTATATATATATATATATATATATATATATATATATATATATATATATATATATATATATATATATATATATGGGTCGACTTCATATGACCTAAATTTCATTTGACTGAAATTCATTTGACTGAGACCAAAACACTGAAAGTTCAAAATACTGAAAATTCATAACACTGACACATTACAGTAAAAGGTATATGCCCTTTTCCCCACTGCAGTGCGATCCTGGAGTTAGTATATATAGTTGGGGGGTGAAGCACCCCACATAGTTTAGGTAAATATTGTTTTCTGCAAAGAGTTATTCATTGCAGTTATAAATATCCATGTGTATGGTTTAAAATGTATAAAGTATGTGGGGGGCTGTGCCCACCACACCCCCCTAACTATATATACTAACTCAAGGATCGCACTACAGTGGGGAAAAGGGCATATACCATTTACTTTAATGTGTCAGTGTTATGAGTTTGTCAAATGAGTTTTCAGTCTTTTGAACTCTGTTTGGTTTCAGTCAAATGAAATTTAGGTAATATGAAGTAGACCCATATATATATATATATATATATATATATATATATATATATATATATATATATATGTGTGTGTGTGTGTGTGTATAGATATATATATATATATATATATATATATATATATATATATATATATATATATATATATATATATATATATATATATATATATATATATATATACACACATATAAAAAAATGTAAAATAACAAAGATTTAAATTACAAAGAACATCCTTAAGATATTAAAACCTTACCTGAAGTCACACAATTTTCATGGATATATATTTTGGTATTTTTACATGTGGAACTGCATTTTTTGTAATTTAGAGATCATAAGAAAGTGAGAGGCAGAAACAGAAAACCAGTTTCTAAAGCAGTTTTTTCATTCCACACTGCACAGTCTAATAAAATGAAGTTAAAGATATTCTAGAAAAGAAAAAAAAATAAACTTTCTAATGCTGAAAAATAAATAAAATAAAATTGGAGAGTTCCAGGCTTCGCAGAAGACTGTAGTATCCCCTATTTTGCCTTAATTTTACTCAGACCCTTATAAAATGAACATTTTTTGAGGGGTATCAATGACTACAGCCATTAAATTATGGCAGACATTAGATTTCAACTTTTGATTCTTCAGCCAGGAGATGCTAATTTAAATCCTGCTGTTCTACTAATTATCTTCGGAAATAAATGGTATAGTCATGACAGTCCCTGATTTGAAGCCTTTCTCCCCAATTTTTGTTCTAAGAGATTAAAAGCTAAGATAGTATCTTTAAATAGCCACTAGCAAACAAAACCCATTAAAAACTCAATTTCAACTGTTTAAATAGCTAACACAGCTTTGAAAAACAGCAAACAAATGGCTTACATGTTTTTCTTTCAGGTATTTGCTGCAAGTTCAGATCTCTAGCTCAAATTGCAATAAAAAGAATGAAAAGAACAGAGACAAAGTGGTTTATGCCTTTCAAACTATCAAAGGACACTATCAGCCAGAGTTTCAAAAGCAACCGCACCTCTGGATAGGCTTGACAGACAGCACTGAAATACTGGACAGTGAATTAGCAAAGGATAAGCAACTAACCTAAAGATCCTTCAGATCTTGTGACAATTGTTAAGACTGTGTACATTAGATGTCACATATGCTGACCACTACAGACGGACTTATTCGGCAATGCTGGATAAAGCACAATAGCTATTCAAACAATAAAGCAGATACTGGGGTCTAGCAGAACAGCAAAATGGGTAGATTATATGAGAGTGACCAGATGCTGAGGAACTATAAATGCATCTGAAAAATGAAATGGCTGAAATCCCTCCTTTTGCCATATGTGTAAAACTTTTTTTTCATATACAGAAAGAAAGCTTTATATACACAGCCACTACCAGTAAGCAGTAAAGCTAGCTGAAATAGCAATTTGTTACTGAAGAAAGTGCTGCCACCTTTGCAGTGCAAAAATATCACCTTCATCCTTCAAGCAGGTATCTCAAATTAAGCTCCCACTAACAGAGGGAACGCAAATAAAAATGTGTAGGTTTTGCTGTGCAAGGATCTTGCATGATTCTGCCAGTACTGATTCAAGGAGGGGTACACAAGGAGGTGCATGTGATACTCGTTATCACTGCCAAGAATGCAATCCAGCACTGTGTGTATGTTAGGACATGTTTAGAAAGTACCACACTCAAAGTCCAAGCAAATCTATACTACCGGGGTCCTCTTCCTCAAACAAGGAAATGCATAAATACATTAAACTGATAAACTAGGTATTCTGCATTCAAATAATGTACAGACTTACCTGTATTTTTACTTCGTGTTATAAAAAGGCAGAAGTAGAGGGGTTTTTTTTTTTTTGGTTTTTTTTTTTGAGTGCGTCTGTGACGGGTCCTTACTCCGAGCCAGCAATCAAGAAGATTCAATCCTCACCACTGACTCCAGTGAGGGGCAGTCACCAAGACCAAAGATTTTTTTTCAGATTTTTTCAGATTTAGATTTTCAGATGCATATACATACACACCTGGGAAATGCTAGCAGATTTACTAGCTGTGCCCCTTTCTACCCAGACTTTGAGGTAATCACACACCACCAGCCAGCTACCCTAAGGCTCTTACAAAGGGTACCTAATTATACTATGCAAAATTAATACTAATACAAATGGTAGGGTGTGACCAAAGCAGCAAGTGTCACTAAAACAAGCAAAAGTACTCTCAAGATGTTTACAGTATTCTCTAAAGGATCATCCACAATGAAAGGTATTAAAATATTTAATGATAAATAATAAAACAGAAAACAGGAGAATACTGAGAGTTTCAACCACATAGATATAGAAAATAATACAGCTGAATAGTTTCTCACAGATGCAGAAAACGGTACTAAACTACTCTCAATATGTCCCCGATGAACTAAAGAATTACTGTTCCTTGACTACTTACTAAAGCAAGGCAAGCTGATATGTGCCGAGTGTCTTACCATAGCAAAAGCCAGATGATGTCTGTCTCTGTCTGTGTGGATGTGTGAGATGCATCTCCTGTCAGGTTCCAACATGCTGCTGCGAGGGTTCCAAAGAAACCAGATGCTGGTTAGAGGATGACATCACCTCTGGTCACCTGACTCTGGTACAATACACACACATAACTTTGCTAAGATCTGTGGCAGGATCTGAAAGCTATAACACAATTCCAAACTTTCCATCCTTCCAGGGTTCTGTGACTAACATACACATTTGATCAGTTACAACAATACAACATAATATACCTGCATACATTCTTTCTGGCCAGCAGAACCTACTGTTGATCCAATTTTAACATAAGCAACTTTACAAATACATTTTAACTCAAATATCTGTACAAATCAGTGTGACAGTCAAAGTTCTGTACAAAACTCCAGCTAGCTATGCTGGCATATTTACCTATGTACTGCCCTACTCTCCCTGGCACAGATGTCACTACCTCATAACATCACACCCCACCCCCCGCTTTGAAAACTCAAGCTAGCTTTTCAACTGACCCTAGAAAATATAGCTTGAGAGAAGTGGAACACCTTTACCCATACCTTGTCTCGGAAGCCCACCTGCATTGGCATGGATGAACCCACTACAGTGCTACACTGTCATGTCATATGCCTGCAACCCTAGGCGCCACCTTAATAACTTGGCATTTTGCTGGCTGGTTCTATGTAGCCACGTTTAGGGATTGTGGTCTGTAACCACAGTGAATTACCTTCCATACAGGTAGGGCTGAAGTTTCTGCAGTGCCCATACTATGGCTAGACATTCTTTTTCTACAGCTGCATAAAATTTCTCCCTGGGTTGGAGTCTACAGCTAAGATATAAATGTGGGTGCTCCTCTCCCTGTGAGGAAACCTGGCAGAGTACAGGCCCCACCACATGGTTCTAAGCATTCACCTGCACAACAAATTCTTTGCTGTAATCAGGACTGGCTAGCAGAGGGGGCCCTCCCAAAAATCCTTTAAACTTTTAGAATGCCTGCTCACAGACTGAGGTTCCACTACCCTATTGGGCTTGTTTTTCCTCGTCAGGTCTGTGATTACCAAATCTCCCTCAGACTCCTCCTACCATCCACTGCAAATACTCAGCACCCGGGTCTCCCGATCATGGTAAGGCTTCATCATGTTAACATGGTACAATCTGTGCCCTTGCCTTCTGCCTAGCAGGTTTACCATGTAATTAACATCACGGACATTCCTTACCACTTTGAAGGTCCCTCCAAAGTTGTCTGCAGCTTATTTGTGTCTGACAGGAATGAGCACCATATAACCTGCTATCCCACAGCATACTCTCGGGCTCGAGCATTCCTGTCATATCAGACCTTTTTCTGCTGTTGAGCTCCTGCCAGGTTCTCCTGGGCCAAGTCACAAACTCCCTAAAATATGCCACAACAGATTCTTTGTGGGATTCACTCACCCTCCCACTCATCATGAATCAAATCTAAAGGCCCCCTCACCCTATGCCCATACAGCAACTAAAAGGGTGAAAAACCTGTGAATTACTGGGCTACCTCTCTGTATGCAAACAGCTGATGGGGCAAATATTTGTCCCACTCTCTCTTAAACTGGTCTGCAAATGCCCGTGCATGGTCTTTAGTGTAGAGTTTAACCTCTATACAAGACCATTAGTCTGGGAGTGGTTGGGGGTATTTTTAAGTGCTTCACCCCAAAGCACTTCCACAGACAAGCCAGCAGGTCTGACATGAAACTGGCACCTCTGTCAGTATTTCTCTCAGGGAAATTCACCTTGCTAAAAATATGTAACAAAGCATTCGCCACCTTCTCAGCCTCGACAGAGGACAAAGCCACTGCCTCAGGGTATCTAGTAGCATAATCTACTACCAGCAGGATATATTTCCCTGTGTAACCTGGGGTACGCAAAGGCCCGACAATATCCATAGTTACCTTCTGAAACATCTCCTCAATCACAGGCAAAGGCAGCAAAGGAGCATTGACCTTGTCTCCTGCCTTGCCTACCATTTGGCACTGTTCACAGGTCCTGCAGTGCCCTGTTACATCCCTTGCATTCCCAGGCCAATAAAAGCTCTGCATAATTTGTCTCTTAGTAAACTTTATGGCCATATGACCTGCAAAAGGAATGTCATGTGCTACGGCTAAGTGCCAGGCGGTAGGTTCTGGGCACTGCCAACTGGTGTATAACCTCATCCTTTAGCCTTCCCTCAGGGGTCCACTCTCTGTACAGTAACCCTTTGTTCCAGTATACAGTCTCCCCCTTTCCTTGAGAATCAGGTGCCTCCTTATCTACCTCCCTCAAGCCTCATAATGTGGAGTGTGAAAGCTAAGATTGTTTCAGTTCTACTTTTGTGACCCTTCCCAGCTCCCTTTCCACCAAAAGCCTGGTCTCTTCTGACAGCAGTACCTCACTGTCAGCCTGGGTACTACCGCTCAACTCTGGCCTTGTTGTCACCCTGTCCATGGGAACATCAGTATCTGTGGCTCACTTTCAGGCTCACTGCTACAGAGTACCTCCCTCTCTGAAATAGTGACCTCACCAGCCCCAGCTTCAGGTGTGGGGTCTATCTGGGTCTCCGCAAGGCTACTTGACCCACATGCCTGCCTCTAGCCTGACTGCGTGCAACTGTGTCCACACAAGGTACTGCATTATCAACATCATTCCCTATCAAGACATCTTCAGGGATCTCCTCAAACACCTACTAGCTTGCTTCCTTTTCCACCTTCCCAGTCATGGTAAACCCTGGCCAAAGGAATATGGGAATGTGGCCCCTCCTAAAGCTCTGACTGGTGTGGACTACCCTAGCAAATACTGACCCTCTATAACCACTGCAGGCTTCACAATGGTTATGTCAGAGGCTCTCTCTCTCTTACCAGTGGCCTATCTTTCATCCACTAATATAGGATACATACTTCAGTGATAATTTGGTACCGCTGTTGTCTCCAGACATCTTATCACTGGCATGCTGCTACTCCCACTTGTTGGCTCCTTCACCTTTTGTTCCCCCCACCTTGCCTCACTGGGCATTTGTATGCTACATGGACCCTCTGGTTACATTTAAAACATCTAACATTTGGTCCTGGTCTTGAAACTAAACTAGTGGCTTCCCCTGTTACTCGTGTACTCTGTTGGGGTGCTTTAGGCTGCCCACCATGGGTTCCCCTATAACCATGTGCAGCTCTGGGTATCCCCTTCTTGTGCAGTGATGTTCTGCTTGCTAAGTAGAGATCCTTTTTCTCCTCCAGCTCATCTGCAGAGACACACACTGTCTGCCAACCACATTCTCATGTCCTCAGACAAAGAGCTAAAGGCTTGTTCCCTCACCAAAAGTTCTGTCAACCTTTCAAAAGTGCTGACCTGACACCCACTCACCCACCTATGAAAATAAGTGGGCAACTCAGCAAAATAATCACATACACTATCATCTGCCTTGCGTCTACGCTCACAAAACATTCTTCTGTAAGCTTCAGGTGTTAACTTAAAACATTCTAGTAAGCACTGTTTTACTTTGTCAAAGTTTAAACAATCAGCATCAGACAATTTAGAAACAGCAGTTCCAGCTTTACCAAGCAGTAAAAGGGTCAGGAACCATACCCAGAGCCCTTGGTCAACATTATACTGTTTACATACCTTTCAAACACATGAATAAAACTATCAAAATCATCATCCAATGTAAACTATGGAAGAAATTTACTAACCTTTATTGCTTTTGGGGTTCGGTTATTCCCTTCCCCTTACCTTCATGACCCTGCTGAAGAGTCAGCATCTCCCTCTCATGTTGACACCGTTTCTCATTTTCTTCAGCCTCCAAAAGCCACAGTCTCTCATTCTCTTCGCCCTCCAAATGCCGCAGTCTCTCTGATGATTCTAACTCCATCTGTTTCTGCAGTAGTTTGGCCCCCAGTTAAGTCTTTAACTCCAGATGGATTTTTAAGTCCTCTGAGGAAAAGGTGAACTGTCCTGTTCCTGAAGACTGCACATCCCCATCACCAGACTGGTTGTTTTGTGGGTTAATCCTCTGCCAACATCCTTGCCTGCTTTCCCTGACTAAACTAAACTAACAAAAATAAACAAAAACTGTTGTGAAAACGAAACGCTGTATGTTTACCTTGTGGCTGCTGAGAGTACACACATCTTCAGTGACAACTGCCCACCAGCAACTGAAATTCAATTAATATCCAACCCAGCTGCCACCAATATGGGATGGGTCCTTATTCCAGGCCAGTAATCAATGAGACTCGATCCTCACTATCGACTCCAGTGAGGGGCGGTCACACCAAGCACAACTTCCTTTAAGAGCACACAAAGAGCACGCTCCAGACCTGGGGCTGGACTCTCATTCTCTCTACAGACCCACACACACACAACTCCACACTGACCACTTTGGAGCTGTGTATCCCTGTTCACAGTAGCTGACACACACACTTGGATATTTGAGTTTCATACTCACATATGCACCTGGGAAAGGCTGGCACAGATTTACTAACTGTGCTCCTTTCCGCCCAGACTCAGAGGTAATCACTCTACCAGCAGCCAGCTTTCCTAAGGCTCTTACAAAGGGTACCCGATAATACTGTGTAAAATTAATATTACTACAAATGTTAGGATGTTACCAAAGCAGCAAGGTTTTCAAGAGTGGCCACAGTGTCACTAAAACAAGCATAGTACTCTCAAGATGTCAAAAGTATTCTCTAAAGGACTAGCCACAATGAAAGGCATTAAAATATTTAATGATAAATAATAAAGCAGAAAACAGGAGAATACTGAATTCAATAAACAGAGTTTCAACCTTAGAGATATAAAAAATAACACAGTTGGATAGTTTCTCAGATGGAGAAAAAGTACAGTTTTGTACCTACCATAAATGTAGATGTTCGAGTGTTCACCCTGCTGCAGTCATTACACTTGGGTTATCCTGTCATCAGGCGGTCCGTGCAGTCGGCCGGATTTCCAAAGTCTTGGTCCGACGTCGGTTGCTGTCGCCTCATCCCTGACGTCAGTGCGCCAGGGGTACATATATTGCAACCGGCGCCATTTTCTTCAGTTTTTCTTGCCCCAGATGTCAGGTGCCCCCAAAAAGGTGATCCAAATTAGTATCAAAAGGTGGGAACACTGTACAAACACAAAATCTCTTCATCTAAAAACAAATACATCAGTAAGGCTTAGCAAAGATTTAGCCAGTAAATCAGAGGGGTTGGAGGGAGGGTAACCTGGACTGCAGCAGGGTGAACACTCGAACAACTACATTTATGGTAGGTACAAAACTGTACTATGTTCATCGTGTTACCCTGCTGCAGTCATTACACTTGGGTTGAGTCCCAAAGCTAAGGTAGGGTGGAGGCATCATAGAGGGTTAGTGGAGGCAATGAGGCCCTGCAGGACTGCAGTGGCGAAGCCTGCCCTGGATTTAGAATAAAGAGGTAAGTGATAGTGTTTGGTGAAGGTGTGCACAGAACTCCAAGTTGCAGCTTCTAAGATTTCCTTGGTAGGACCCCCCCTGAGAAAGGCTGTAGAGGTAGCTGTTGCCCTGGTAGAGTGGGATCTAATGGTAGGAGGAACTGGTTTCCCATGATGGGTATAGCAGAATCGTATGCAATGATTTTGCCTTTATCTTCCATTTTCTTTAAAACTTCTTCTGTTTTAACACCAAAAAGAACATCCTGTTGTAAGGGAGCATCTAGTAGTTTTGCTTTAACATGATCAGGCAGACTTTGTTCCTTTAACCAGGCATGCCTACGTATAACTGATCCAGTGACAGCTGCTCTGCAGGAGGCCTCTAAAGAATCAAACCCACATTGTAAGGTATGTTTGCCCACCTGCTCGGTGGCGTGCAACAAATCCTGTACTTCTTTCAATTCAGATTGTTGAGGGAGGGTGGTTATCTTTTGTTTTAACTGAGAGATCAGAAATTGCTGATACTTAAGTATATGAAATTGACAGTTTAGAGCACTCATAGCTAAAGTGGCTGAGGTGTAAACCTTCTTTCCCCCCATATGTCTAGTGCTCTTGAATCCCTTTCAGAAGGTACTGGATTTTTAGCCATGGAAGCCTTAGCCCCCTTGGGACCCTGGGAGATAGTCTCTGGGTCAGCTACTGGGCTTTTGAAAAGAAATTTGTGGGAGTCAGGTACTCTGTAGTATCTGTCAGGCTTGGCCGGGGCAGGAGGCAGATAGTCAGGGTTGAAACGGGATTCTAAAAAGACATCATCCACAATGTCCAAAACAGGAGGGATGGCTAGAGGTCTGTGCTGGGGTTGTAAAAGAAACTCTCTGAGCCTTTTCTTGGAATCAGAGTAATCCTGACCTTCCCAGTGAAAATGTTCCCTCACAGTGTGTAAAGTTTCCCCAAAAGAGTAATCTTCTGGAGGGGAAGCTGAGGGAACAGAGTCCTCAGCATCAGAATCTTCATAAGGAGAGAAGGAATAGTCTTGGTCCTCAGAGGAATCCGAAGAAATAGACAGTTGTTCAGAGGAAGCAGATTCTTCCTCTTGTCTAGGCCTTTTGTCAGGAGGAGGCTGAGAACCCCTGATAAGAGAAATCAAATCTTCAGCCATCTTGAGCATCTGTTTCTTAGGCATAGGGCCTTGAACAGGAGACTGAAGTGAAGCCTTTTTCGGTTTGGAAGGAGTCTTCGACTTGGAAAATGTTTTGACTGTAAGAGTCGTCGGTCTGAAAACGCCTTCAGAAACTGATAGCGTTTCAGAAGCACCGACGTCCTTGGAAGGTACATCGTCGGTAGGGCCTGAAGTAAAAGGCTGCGTCGGTCTAGTACATTCCGTCAAAATATCTGAAGTGCTCTCGGTTTCCTGAACTGCGGTAGTCAGAGGCTGCGTCGGAGCCTCACTGATAACCGGAGAACCGGAGACCGGATCAACCGAGGCCTCGGAATTGGGCTTAGGCCTGGGCTGTCGATCCTTATCCCTGCGCTTTTTGTGCACGTCGGTAGCTCCGACGGCATGTTATAATTAAATTTTCTGCCAAAAAAGTGTTGTGCGAAATCAAAGCGTCTTTTAATAGTACGTTTATTAAATCTAGCACAAAAACGACAAGAAGCGATGCCGTGATCAGGGCCTAGGCAAGGTATGCAGTAAGAATGAAAATCCTTATGAGGTATTTGCTTCCCACAAGAAATACAATTGTTAACTTTTTCTGACATCGGTCTGAGGCAAGAAAAGTTTCCCCATTGGGGTACTTAGCTTTATAGAAGACTTCGGACTGAAATTCGAATTCTAAAATCTCATGAGTCGGCCGACTGGCACTTGCGAACTGCTTCTGCTTCGGGCACCGCGCGGCAAGAAAGACTGAAGAAAATGGCGTCAGTTGCAATATATGTATCCCTGGCGCACTGACGTCAGGGATGAGGTGACAGCAACCGACGTCGGACCAAGACTTTGGAAATCCGGCCGACTGCGGGACCGCCTGACGACAGGATAACCCAAGTGTAATGACTGCAGCAGGGTAACACGATGAACATCAATGCTGAACTATTCTCGCTAAATGTCTTTGATTAACTAAAGAATTATTGTTCCCTTTCTACTTACTAAAGCAAAGCAAGCTGATGTGTGCAGAGTGTCTGTCCACAGCAAAAGCTAGATGATGTCTCTCTCTCTCTCTGTCTGTCTGTGTGGATGTGTGAGAAATTTATCCTGTCAGAAATCTTTCCTGTCAGGTCCCAACGTGCTACTGCGAGGGTTCCAAAGAAACCAGATGCTGGTTAGAGGATGACATCACCTCTGGTCACCTAACTCTGGTTAGAGCTTTGAGAAGATCTAACGCAATTTCAAACTTTCCACCCTTCCAGGTTCTCTAATAAACAGACAGATTTGAACATTTACAACAACACAACCTAATCATGCATACATTGTATGTGTCCAGCAGGACCTACTGTTGATGCATTTTTTTACATAGGTACATTTCCAAATTATATTTTTAACTCAAACATCTGTACAAATCAGTGTGATAGTTAACAAAAAATTCTTTAAAAACTCCAGAAAGCTATGCTGGCATAAGTACACATGTACTGCCCTACTCTCCCTGGCACAGTTGGCACTACCTCATAAAATCACAGCCTTCATATTTAACATTCATTTTCAATAATTGCCAGCTGAGCTTTGTATACATTACAGCATGACAGTTTACAAAATTCCATAACATCTAGTTTTTATAATAGATGAGAAAAAACACACACACACACATACATATATATATATATATATATATATATATTACATACACACACAAGCACATACATACATACACAAAGACCCATCCTTGTCAACTCTAGTTAAGAGATATATTCCAATCAGAAACCTGCACTCACAAATTGCCATCTTGCAAGTGACTTAATCAAGTGCTGTGGTGACTCACACTATGCTGAGTTTATGAAGTCAAATTATGGAACTTTACTTTGTCAGAACCTAGATATGACAACAATCAAAAAACACTTCTTTGGTATAAGATTTTTAAAATGTTAAGAATTCGTCCTGTCGATGTATCTGAAATGGGTTCCTATTAGATGACCGAAGATGCATTCTATCGAATGCGTCTTGTTCGAACTTAAAACAACGAAAAGGCAAAATAGTGAAGCGGCTTTTAAGCAAATTCTTTCCCAGGGACTTTTCGGCACTGTAGTGCGATCTCGGAGTTGGTATATTTAAGTGGGGGGGGGGGGGTGAAGCCCCCTACTTCATGTATTCTTTCAATTTTTTTTCTTTTTCTTTTCTTTTTTTTGGAACTGTTCTGAGTTTTCGCTTACATGGGGTCGATTATTCATTGTTCGCTTTTTTACGCGTTCGATGATATAATATAGACCCTCTGAAACTGTGCACATCCCCTTTTCACTCTCAACACAGATAATCTCTATTACTGCATCCCTTCTTTCATTCAAAATACTTATTCCCACCTTCCATCCTTCCTTTCTAATTTTCACTATCATCATACGATTATCTATTAACATCTATTTTTTCTCCTTTTCTTCCCACCCTCCCTTCTCCTGCTATAGTGCCCTAGGCTATCTACTCCAACCCATAAAACACAAAGGACCTTGGCATTTATGTGAAGGCCACTGCTAAACGCCACACAGCAAACATGCTTAGGAAAGAAAAACCTTGAAGTTGAGGGTGCAAATGTGTCTGCTGACTCCACTGCATCCTGATGAAAGATGACTGGAGGATAAAACTTTTTCTACAGTAGTAAGGGTTTGCGCTGAGCAGCCACGGTGGTGCAGCGGTTAGCATTGCTGCCTCACAGAAAGAGGCTCTCCGGTTTGATTCTCGCCTGGGGTACCTTCTGTGCGGAGTCTGCATGTCCTCCCTGTGGTTGTGTGGGTTTCCTCTGGGTGCTCCGGTTTCCTCCCACATCCCAAAGACATGCTGTAGGTGGATTGGACACTCTAAACTGGCCCTAGGCGTGAGTGCGTGCGTGTGTGTGTCTGCCTTCTGTGGAAGGTTGGGCGCCGTCCTGGCAACTCGACACTGCAAAACTCCACTGCCAATCATGAGCGGACAAACCGGGTAGTAAGGGTTTGCGCTATCTCCTTCAGCAATTTCAAAAAACTGTTTCTCCTGATAAAATAATAGACACCATTAAAAGGATATATGCGAAGGATGCCTTGACATACTCTGCAAAAGGAGCGAGGTATAGCCAGGAGTGCAGGCATATGACTATCCTTGACCAGTCAACCCTGGCAAAACCCAGCCACAGCAGTGCAAGCAAACTGGACCAAAAGCTACATATGTTCTGTAACTTACGCAGTTACCCCCTGCTTCAATATTCTAATAATAATGTCATGTGGGTACCAAAGGAGTTATCAGTAAAACCAACTACACAATGAACATGTCCTACAATGACAAGAAACAAGTACTGCAAACATGCAAAATATATGCATGCTGGGTAGGTATGCAAATAAATAATTAGATACATAGAAAGAAATAGAAACAGGCAGAATCAAGCATAATTCATCTTCTGACTGTACAAGTGAATACAGCCTAACTTTTCAAAAAACATGCATAATACAGAGGTTCAATAAATGAACTTTTTATACATTTCTTGCTGCACTTTTCTAACCTACTTCATCTTAGCATGAATCCCAGGTTTTATGGCAATAAATGTATCTAGCTGCAAGACAAAGAAATTACTTGTACAAAATTCTGGCACTTCATAATTGGCAAACTGACTTAAATAATGACCACTGCTTAAAACCAGCAAATGTCAGGTGGCAGACTGTCCTTTCACACCACGTTTTTAAGGGTTTTAATTAAAGACGAATAGTATGCATACATTTTAAAGTACAAATGTAGAATTAGCACTGTCAACACTCAATTTAGGTAGCTGAAAGCAGCAGTATGCTTATAAAGATTTCAAGGTTTGTGTGAACTCTCAACCAGTTGACTCTAAACTGCCTGCCACTTAAAATGACGTTCTGCATTACCTTTTCATGGACCAGTGCTGTTCCTTTTAATTAAAGGTGAAATAGGGCAATACCAAAGAGACAAAAATATACAGCTATGATCATGATCAGAGTTAGTGAACCAACTGAAAAATAAATAAACAAAATACTGATTTCAGGAAAAGGAAAAATGTTCAAATGTATCTAAAACCATAAAGTTGCACAGTGCAGCATCTTGTTTTACTGGAAATCAGAGAGATTCATAGCTGGGTTACAAACGTATTTCAGCATATGTTATATCTGTGTGTGTGTGTGGGGGGGGGGGGGTGACTTCTGGGTAAGGATTTGGTGCTCAGCATATGTAAGACAAAGGAAACAAAATGGGATGTGTCAGACAAGGTCTGTTCTCTCTTGCACATTCCAGTCTTCAAGATAAGGGAATCTAATTCAGAGTGAAGTACAGAACATGGCATTTAAACAAAGGCAGCGCTGCAGACATCCTCCTAGGTGCTCGTCTACTGTACAGCAGTCATTAAACAGTGTAGCTCAACAGAAGATGAGCAGCCATGTTAAATGGTGCATGCAACACTAAAAGATGCTTAATTCACAATAAAACTTCCAGGGATTACAAAAATTAAAGACATTTTCTTAACATGTCATTGTTTCCAACAGGGCCTTTCTTGATGGGGGTATTTGACTAATTATCACCCCTAGAATTTAACACCATCTGCCTAGCCATCTGCATGCATGTTTGTGTACATTTATTCTTTTCATGTGTGCATGTTATTTTGTTACATTCCATGGAAATGAGGTCTCTGCAGCAGTACCAGTCAACACCCATGACAGAACTAGCCCACTACACAAGTGCTTACACCCCTAGTACCCAACAGTTCACTCACATGCTGCTACTGAACATTTTACCAAAATCAAGAACAATCCAGTTTTTATCACTACATTATTAAACAAGCAATATCAGAATATACACTTGTCTACATATTTATGTACAAATCCCCTGAGAGTATGTCTGTTCCCCCAAGCTACTAACCACCACTTTCCTGCAAAACAAGGAACAACTGAGATTTCCCATTATATTACTAAACAAGTAACATAACAGTAAATACCTGCCTGTGTGATGTCCCTATTCTGGGCCAGTAATCAAGGAGCCTGAATCCTCACCACTGACACCAGTGTGGGACATTCGCTTGGAACAAACACAGATGCACAGTATTTTCAGAAGCAGTTCTCTGCACCAAGCAAAATTTACCTTAACAGCACACAGTACACACTCCCATCCTGGAGCAGGTTTTCCCTCTCTTCCACCAGGCCTCAAATAAGACTCCCCATTAACACAGCTGTAAATCTGAGTCCTCAGCCAAGTGTTCCAAGCCAAGTCCCCCATCACCCTCTCTGTGAAACCAGTGCAATGTGTCTCTACTCCAAGTAGCTAACAGACACACTCTGAGACTTGATTTCTTTTCACACACACACACACACACACACACACACACACACACACACACACACACACACACGTAGGAAAGGCTGGCACAGATTTACCAGCTATGCCTCCTCTGCCCAGACTACAAGGTAGATACTGCCACCAGAACACTCTAAGGCTCTTACAAGGGTACCCAATTATACTTAGTAAAATTAATACTAATACAAATTGTAGTATTTGACCAATGCAGCAAGGCTTTCAAGTGGCCACGGTGTCAGCAAATAAATATAAGTACTCTCAAAGGTTAAAATATTCTCTAAATGACCAGCCACAATGAAAAGTTTAAATACATTTAATAATAAATTATATGTGTATGATGAATATATGCATATCTAGGAATATATATAACTATATACTTAAGTGTAGAGTTGATTTATAAGATGTTGGTAGCATTATTATATGTGGTAGTATATTACATGTTGTTTTAAATTGTCTTTGTGTGCGTGTGATTTTTTTTTTGTCTATTCCATGATGAGCTGATTGCATGGAATCTTTTTTAATCTACACTGGTGTAGATCTAAATGACAATAAAGTTACTTTTTGACTTTGATATGAAAATACTAGCTATTTACAACAAACACCAAAGTTTCAATCACAGGAAATATTACAAATAACAATGATGGAAAGATTCACACAGATACAGACTTAACTAAACTCACTATATTTTCCTGACTCTTCTAAATAATTACTGTTCTCCAGTTCACTTACTAGAGTAAGGCAAGATAATATGGGTGAGGGGTCATTCTTTGTCAGGTTTCACAGACTGCCCTGAGACTTCAGTCTCATCTAATATCAAAACATGTCAGTGCTGGATTACAGAATGACATCATCACATACATCTAAGTTCATAGGTGTGTACTAGGCTAATGGCTCTGGAGCCTTTACAAGCCTAGCCCACAGGTTTACCCTGGCATTGTGCCACCTGACCTTAGTTCCTAGTGCCTCTGTCAAGTAGAGCCACTGGAGTGATCCCCAGGGTGAATTTTAGTGGAACAAGCAGCTTACTAGTGTAGACAAGGATCCCCCATTATCGTTTTTTTTTTCCTGTTCCATCACTATTGGAGCTCCTTTTGGAATTAATTTTAGTACTCCACTTTTCCTTTGCCCCAGTTATTTGGCTGAATAACTATCCTGAAAATGTTTCTTTATCAAATTCACACGTTTCAGTTTCTTCCAAGTGCATCTCCTGTAGCACAGCTATTTGCACTCTACATTTAATACAGTTCACTACTCTATTTCTATATTTATCTGCAAGACCATTCAGAGTGAAAGACGTTACAAATAGCATTATTTTTTATATAGTTATTACTACCACCTTTTACGTATAACTGCTTTTTTGTTAAATGTCTAGTTCCAACGTTTATGTTATATGCATATGCTGTTTGGCAGGTTTGTCTTTTATACAGTAGTTTATCATATCCATTTGCGCCTATGACACATCTTACATAACTTGCAGTTTTTTGAAAGTCCTCAAAACAGAACAAACTCTAACCAAAACCCCTCTAAAAACCTATTAACTTAATAATACACAAAACTATGTACATCTTCAAATTCTAAAAGTGTATTAGTTCTGGGTTAAGGACTTGGGCTTCAGGCCAGTTATTTTACATTAAGAAGGTTTGTGGTCTGCACTCTTGTGGGAGGAGAGGCTAGATTCTGCCCTTCTGAGCTGGGAATTTCTGGTTAAAGGCTTATTGCACATGCTTACTTGAACTGTTTCTTTCTGAAATCGGTACGCCTTGTTTGCTGTAGTATAGACTAGATTCAGGCCGGCTGGATCTAGCTTTGTTTGTATAACTTGTGCATTGATTCAGGCAGTCTTTTTTGGAGAAGGTTTCTCTGTACCCTAGTGGCAGGACTGTGCAGTTAGAATTTATCTGATTGAAGACTGCTGGAACAGGGCTCAGTTTTAAACTTTTTAACTGGTTAACTGGGTAAAGTGTTGTTTTGATTGTATCTGCTCTATTTTCTGGAAAAAAAAATATATATATATACTTGTTTCTTGCCTTTCTGAACTATTCATCTGACTTCTAGTTCCTACACTACCCCTTTACTAGAAACTGAGCCAGAAACCTGCACATATGCACATATGTGTTACCACACACACACACACACACACAGAGCCTTGTTAAGATGCTTTATAGCATCTGGAAACTATAAAAACATTTCAGAAACTTCCATCCTTCCACTGTAGGAATTATTTCACCCCTAAGGACAATACAGTAGGTTTCCAAGTCCTGGGTTTCACAGACATTTTGACTCTGGCTGTATTCAGAACTGTAAGATCCAATATGGCCTAAACCAGGTAATTTAATTTAACGTCTTTTCTTCCAGTATCCTCCATTACAATATATTCATTTAAACAGTTACAATACAGTCTGACATGCAAGTGTATTTCTTTTCTATTCAGCAGGACCCACTGTTGATACATTTTTAACACAAGCAGGTTTACACATACATTTTCAATGCAAGCACCTGTACAAATCAGTTTGATACACAAATGACATACAATTCTTTACAAAACTCCAGCTAGCTATGCTAGCATATGTTACACATCCACTGCCCTACTTCTCCTGGCATAGCTGGCAATACCTCACATCATCACAGCCTGAATTAGAGAGAGCCCCAAAGCCCTCGGAAGGTGGATGACCTGCTCATCCATACTGCAAAAGAAGGAAAGTATCACTGAATCAAGGATGGTCTTCTCACAGATAAACTGTTACCTGGGATCTCAGTCTGTCAGTTGGCTTAGATGATTAAGGACTTGTTAATGAGCTATCTCCTGGTACAGTGGTACAAGGTTTGATTCCATCATCCTCCACGGACTAACGGTGTGACTCTGAGCATGTCAATTAACCAGGCACAGCTCCGGGGTGAGTTTGAAAAACTTCCATGGAGATCAGTGCTCTAACCAGGAAAACAAATACAAATAAAAATAATCAAACCCTCCTTAATGGGTCCTTGGTTGGATTACAGTTACAGCTATGACAAAGGAGCTAATGATCACATAAGGACAGAATTCCAAAATCCAAGTTCCACATTATGGACTTGGCAAAAGCAGCTTGAATTCTCCATGTCAAAGTTAAATAATGTTTGGTGAAAATGTGCACCAAAAACCAAGTGGCTGCAATGCAGATGATAAAGTGCTGAAGGCAACTTATGGTGATGTGTACTCTAACCACAATATTACTTAGTAGCTAATTAGCTACCTTATCTCAAAAACGAACAGCCTGCAGTCCATTTGCCAAGTGTCTGCTTAGCAACTGCAAAGCAGACACACTTGTTCCATCTTTCTAAACTCACACGCCAGGTTCAAATAACACCTAAACTGCAAGGACATGTCAATTTTTTTCCACAACAGAAAGAAGACAGAGTCCTCAAATGACTAGTTCAAAAACTACTCTGAAGCAGTTTTCTGAAGAAAATAATGGAGTCATCCTACGGAGCACACTGTCTTTATGAAAGACCAGATTAGGTTCCCCTACATACAAAGGCCTGATATTGTCAATGCCTAAAATGAGAGGGAATTACCAACAGGAAGCTTGTTTTCCAGAACATGAACTTAAATGCCACTGAACTACCAGGTTCAAACTGTGAAGCCTGACAACCATGAAGATAAAGTCCCATGAAAGGAGCAGATAACCCAAAGGAAGATGACAGTATCTGCACTCCTTTAAGGACCTGCACGGTGGGAGGATGGCAGAATGGTTGAGGTCTTTACCTTGTAGACACAAGGTGCAGGGTTTGATTCTCACATGGGTTAATTGGCTAGGCTTAAAATGGCCCGTAAGGGCAATTAGCCTAGTACTAACCTAACCTAACCTAACCTAACAACCAGCTTGTGCTGAGCTACAATCCTGCGTTCCACAAAATCCTCATGTCCAGATATAGCTAAAACATGCAACATGAATATTAACTGACTTACAATGAAATCACACAAGTTGATTCCACTGGGTAGTACAGGGTACTGCCCCACCCACACACAAAACCATTTCCATTTGGAAGGACAGTCATGACAACAGGAAGGTGTCCTAGCCACCTCAATCACTTTGGAGACCCCACTAAGTATAGTTGGTGGGATCAGGGGCCAAAACTGAAAACAAGGCCCTGATGTAAAGCCAGCTGTCATCATAATCAGTGGGGACATCTGTGGTTTGAATATGAAAACTTTCCTGCCCTCATCTTCGATGGTCTAATGTGGAGCCACCTCTCTACACATGACCACATTCTTTGTGTACTGTGAGAGCCTAGGTGAGTCCAACTGACAGGTACAGCATGCACAAAATAACACTGTGATGGGTACAGCTGCAAAGAGAGAGGACTCACCTGATGGCTGGTGGGACTAACGGTGTTCATTCTATAACATACTTTTGTGTAGTGTTTTTAGGGAAAGCTGGCACAATGGTGTAGTAGTTATCCTTCCTACCTCACTGCACTTGTTCCTCCAGTTCAGTGACTTCCTCATGTGTGTTCAATGCAAAATGTGAATATCCCTCATATACCTACATGGGTTTTGACTAGGGTACCTAATTTCTTTTCTAGTCCCAAAGACATACTAACATATGATTCTCCAATTACCTGGGTGTGGGGGGGGGGTGTTATGCCCTCGTGTTTGTGTGTGTGTAAAGGGACAAGTTCAGTAAAGTCAAGATATTTTATTAAAGGAGCCAGAATTATTCTTTGTACTGCAATATCTCAAAACTCACCTGGCAAACAGCAAAGGAAATGGATGCAAGAGAGAAAACACCAAAACATTGCTTGGCATCTGCCTTTCATTTAAAAAACAAAAAAAAAAAAAAAAAAAAAGAAAAACAGAACTAGTACTCTGATAAGGCCAGCACTCATTCCATACAGGACTACCATTTCATGTACACTGTTAAATATACAGCATCAGTGTTCATGATTATACAATGACTGCTAATTACTATTCAAAAACGAACACACTTATTGGATCACCCAACCAGCATGCCCAGTGTAAACTGAGCATATACCAATAGTAGAAAGTCTGGAAGTTGAAATACCATTGGGCGGCCTGACTTTCTATTGATGCATGTGGAGAGAGACTGCAAGTACAAGAAAAATCAGGTATGTTCTGCAAAGCTAAAGAATCAGGAACATACCTGATTTACTTGCACTTTTGCACTATTCCCTCACAAAATCTCAGCAGTAAGCAAAAGCAACAGAGATTCTCTTTTCTCTGTTGCTTCTCTGCACTGTACTGATGCACTCTGCAAGAATGGGAACGCAAGTCCCATACACGTGCGCAGTACATTAGTAAACAAGGAAGACTGCACAAGATCACTACAGCACCCTTGTACAAGGACATTTAAAAAAAGTAAACAACTTGTTAAATAATGTCAGTGTATAACAGCAATAATCCACAACTGTGTGTGTATGTTTCAGGATTTACCCAGGATTGGCTTTGATCACTTGGACAGTTAACCATTGGTAAAATCTGGACATATCCACACACAAAGTAGTGGGATTACTGCTTAAAAAAATAATTGCAGTAATTGCCATTTTAGTTTGTGCTGCTCAACCAGTTTTAAAATTCTCTCTTTTTTGCGTATCTCAGTGAACCAAACTAAGTAAGTTATTAAAACAGAAATCAATAAAAATGATTTGAAACATACAGCACCACCCAAAGGTTAAGTCATTTATTGATTTTAATATATCATATTTGGTGCCGTCTCCCATAGGGTTCATACCAAATGTTGCTGTTCATTTTTCTTTCATATTCTTCCAAGACTGCAGAACTGCTTGCATTCACTAAAGCATAGCAAACTAGTGTATATACAAACTGACTTCTTAAAGCTGCAACTATACTTAGCCTAGCTGGAGTATAAATCACCAGGGACAAAGCTATGTTACATAGACAGACACACACACACACACACAGATTGACAATTTCCAACTCAGAATGCAGAGTTCGCTACTGAAGTTTTAATAAACCCAACACCTCACTACTATGCCAAGTTCATTATTGGAACTAAAGGCAATTACATATTGCTCGAAGACTCAACTAGAAACTGCATTAATTGAAAAGAAAGTTCAAAGTCATGGAATTAACACAATTATAAAACTTCAGTTTAAAACAAGATAACCCTAACTTTCATTTAGAAGCAGATACAGTGCAGCACCAAGAATACTGGTGCTAGACATCACCTGGTTTCGACCTCTTTCTTAGGTTTTTATCTTAATATAATATATCCCAGATTCTTTTTCTTGATTAATGAGGAAAAAATAATTATACTGAAAAGATATTTTCCATCAGAACTATGCAATCAGCTGTTCCTAAAATAAGTCTGGGGTGTCCAACAATATTTGCTTAATAATAGCACCATTTTCAAAGGACTGGCTATAAAGAAGCCTGATACTGAAGACTGTGCAATGGGGAGGGTCAGCCAATACAGTATATCAAGAAATCAACAAAAACAGGAAGCGAGTGGAAACGATTTTAGAGATTGTTGAAACAAACTGTTATATTCCATATGGAAATATTTTTACTCAAACAAAACTTGAATAGAACTCTTATAATGGCTATAAAAATGAGACAGGCATAGGTTCAACACTTCATGAAAAAATGTCCACAGTTCTATGAAGTCTAAAATCAGACTGTGCTGCTCGATACAGGCATACACTTCGCAAAGATGTGCAAAAACAAAACATGAAACAATATCAGCAGCCAAGCTTATGAAAAAACAATTTACAATAAAATGCCACAAACAAGAGAAGCAATTAAGTGGATCATGCAAGACAAGAACTACACAAAAACAGAGAAGCAGTGGATCAGGTGAAAGTTCTTCTGTATATGCAACTGTTAGAAAAAACAAGCTCTGCAGTGAAGAGTCTACATGTTTGTGTCCAGAAAGTGTTCTAACCTGTTGAACACTATAACATGCTCCAGTCCAGTGATGACCAGGATGACCAGGGAATAAAGAAATGAATTCACTATACGGGTTCCATTAGACCAACTCTGGGCTGGTCTAAACAGAAAAAAGGATGCAAAATCATCCATCTGTTCACTGATCATGAAGTCTCTAAAGGTTCATCAGGAATGCAACTTTTAATAGGAAGAAACAGACTTGCAGCAATCTCAGTAACACCCAGAATTACATATCTGAAATACTGTTCACATCTAAGTTAGAACAAACCACCATCTGCTGCACACATTAGTTTCAAATAAAGCTCCAGATATTTTAGTGTTTCACGTAAGAATACAGAGGCTACACTAAGGATAACAGTTCAGTTCATAATCATGAAGTCAGGCACGATGACAACATGCCGATGTATATCCAATAAGAATATTTACCAAGGACTAACAAATGCACCTTCAGGTGCTTCTTTAAAAAAAAAAAAAAAAAAAAGTGTGACACAGTATATGTAAGCAGGGAGCTTCTTCCCACCTTAAGATTTAGATTTGATAAATGCCTCGTCACTGTAACTTCTATAATTCATAAATTAGCATCAGGCAAGTGATCTGAATGACTACAAAGAGCCTTGCCATGAACCCTCTAGAGTACAGTTGGTAGACTTGCTTCATTTCTTGATAAGCACCATGCTACTAATTCTACAAATAAACTGATTTGGATCCATTCAATCCCAATCATCAAGACTTGAACTGTAAGAAGCCAATTTGTTTCAACCATTTTTAATATACAAGGAAAGTTTGTTCCACGGACAGGGAATTTTTTGGTTAATAAACTTGTTCTCCCAAGTCCAACTGATGTTACAATGTAATCCAAAAATTCTGGATCAAGTGTCCTTAATACTGCCAGCATTTCGGGAGTAGAGGTGGTCTAGTAAAAAAAAGCTCTTTCATAGCCTCGATAACAAGACAGACATCACCAAGCAGGAATATGTACAAGACAACAAAATAAATAAACAAGGGAGCAGAGTCCTTTTTCTTCGCTAGAAAATATTGAGCTTTCCAAGTCAGGTTATGTGTTTGGAAAGATACATAATACATTATTTAGCATACTCAATGATTGGCCAAATAAAGGAAAAAAATGGAATCTCTGGATCTAAGAGATGTACATCTAATAATTAAATGTGCAATAAAAGACTTCCTTACAACGAGATCAAAGGACAGTGCAATATCGATAAATCCACTAACATATTTAAAAATGAGAACATGGACCTTATGTGGAGTACCAGTACTGTAATCCACAGGATAGACTGGTTCTACAAATGCACCCAAAACATTTTTAATATTACTTCTAAGGCCATGGTCAGAACACATGACTCTATCCACACCAACTTGGAAACAAAGGTCTGTAGGGGAGGCAGTCATGGTACCCAGTTTGCAGTTATCTGCAAAATTGGTTAACCACAAAACATCTGCCTTCATTTCAGAGAAGTAGATTCTGAACTCAAAGGGTCCCAGTACAGAATCCACTTAGTGAATAGTCCATTACTTTTTTAGCCACCCACTGCCCGCTGAACAGTAAGTTTGCCACTATCTGTTGGTGCTGCACAACTCCGTGGGTAACAGCTAATCATGAGAATCATCACACAGGCAACCATCAGAGGCTTTTTTCTTTCGCATTCAGACTGTCTTCAGCACAAACCTGTAGCATCCAAGCTAAAAGCCTTACAATCAATGTCCACAAATCTGCATGTTGCATAATAATGGCCCATCCCCTTGTAGTCAGCATCTCTGTGGGATTCCCAGTATCCATAAAGTATCTTACTACAATGTGTGCTTGGACACACACGGACACACACACCCCTCCTCACCCAAGAGGAAGTGAGCAGGCTCCAGACTTATCCTTCTCAACCCTTTCGCCAGATCCAACAGCTGCCCATGCCATTAACAGAGCTTGGGACACCTGGTTCACAGGGAGGTCTTTATCCTTCTGTGTTAATGAATCTGGCAGTAACTAAACTACTAGATAAGAAATGTATCAAAAGCTCACTGACATTTTTCCTTAAACACCTTTACTAAATCATCACTTACGGCATAGGCAAACCTAAATTAACAGAAAAGAAAAACTATATATACTTTTTTTATTACAATAAGTTTCTTTGCATCCATCAGTCCAATATTTTATAAACTGTAGAATTCCTCCCTTCCGTTAAACCTCACCCCTACTCATACAGAACATGTACTGTTCCAACACGTTCCATTTATTATGTAATGTGCGCCTCCCTTTTCTGAAAATGACTCTTACAGTACATTTATCTTTTCTTATAATATTCAATAATTCAAATACAGTTGGTTTGGGCAAATTTCCATTTTCAAGTAATTGCTTTTTTAGAAGCCAAAAGAATTAAACTAAAATTAAATTAAGGCCTTACTGTATCAAGATAATTATTTTATTATCAGGGGAAACAAATGCTTCCATTGCCTTACTCAAAAAATCCCAGTTAACTCTATCATATGCTTTCTCTTCATCACGACACACCAACACAGGTGTTTTCTTACCTTCTACTTCTCTTTCACTGGACCATCATTGTTCTATTAATGCTGTCAAATGTTTGCCTTCTTTCCACTGATCCATATCTATCAATTTTGGCAGCACCTTTTCCATTCTTTTAGCTAGTGTAAACGACCACTTTATAATCATGGTTTAAAATTGAACTGGTCTATATGAGTTGGGGTCTGATGGGTCAGGCTTTAGGTAATACAGCCACCACAGCTTTCTTCCAAGATGCCGGCACTAAGCCTTCTTTTTAAAATTCTATTAAACAAAATCTTCCAGATCTTTTCGCTTTCTTCCCTCCTAACTTCCATAGGAATACCATCTGTTCCAGGAGATTTTCCTGAAGATTGATGATACATTATAGTTTTTGTTCTATCTTAGCTGTTAGTTGTACAGCTTCATACTCCTCTAACCGTGGCGTAATTAAGTCTTCCATAAATGTCTCCGTTTGTGCTCTTTCTTGACTTCCACATCTCTTTGCTTTATACAATTTTTCATAAAATTTCTGAAATACCTCTAATGTCTCTACAGGGACTTCTGGTTATTTTTCTTACAGTTTCCCTAAATTTAGCAGCAACCCTTTCTACTTTCTATTGCCTAAGTCTGTGTGAAAAGTTTTTGCGCTTTGAACTTACTATCAATAATAGTTGTTTAACAGCAATCTTTCCAAACTAATGCATATTATCCAGGTACTCTCTTATTTTCTCTTTAGCACTCTGCAGTCACACCTCTCTTTTGTTCTGTCAGATTCCCCTTATTCTGCAATACTTGAATCTTTTTCAGTCCCTCTAAGGAATTCCTATTATTTCTTAAACTTATCTCTTTCTCTCTCTCTCTCATTTCTACCCTATTTTTTTAAATTTTATTTTCATTTTATCCTACTTACCAGCAATAACTTCCGAAGATATTTACAGTGGATATAAAAAGTGAACACACCCCTGTTAAAATGCCAGATTTTGTGATATAAAAAAAAAAAAAAAAAGATACCACAATAAATCAGTTCAAAACTTTTCCCACCTTTAATGTGACCTGTACAATTCAATTGAAAAAAACAAACAAATCTGTTAAGGAAAAAAATATAAAAAATAAAAAATGTACAATAAACTTATGCAGTGTGCATACCCTTAAACTAATGCTTTGTTGAAGCACCTTTTGATTTAATTACAGCATTCAGTTTTCTTGTGTAGGAGTCTATCAGCATGGCACATCTTGACTTGGCAATATATGCCCACTTCTCCTTGCAAAAATGCTCCAAATCTGATTGCGAGAGCATCTCTTGTGCACAGCCCTCTTCAGGTCATGCCACAGATTTTCTATTGGATTCAGGTCTGGTCTTTGTCTGGGCCATTCCAAAACTTTAATTTTCTTCTGGTGAAACCATTCTTTTGTCGATTTGGATGTATGCTTGGGGTCATTGTCGTGTTGAAAGGTGAAATTCCTCTTCATCTTCAGCTTTTTAGCAGATGCCTGAAGGTTTTGAGCCAAAAGTGACTGGTATTTGGAACTATTCATAATTCCCTCCACCTTGACTAAAGCCTAGCTCCAGCTGAAGAAAAGCAACCCCAAAGCATGATACTGCCAACCACCATGCTTCACTATGGGGATGGTGTTCTTTTGGTGATGCGAAGTGTTGTTTTCGTGCAAAACGTACCTTTTGGAATTGTGGCCAAAAAGTTCAACCTTTGTCTGATCAGACCATAACACATTTTCCCACATGCTTTTGGGAGACCTGATATATTGTTTTACAAATTTTAGCCCGGTCTGGATATTTTTCTGTGTAAGAAAAGGTTTCAGTCTTGCAACCCTATGCAACAGTCCAGATATATGGAGAAAATAGGAGATTGTTGTCACATGTTGTACATACAAGCAGTATGTGCCAGAAATTCCTGCAGCTCCTTCAGTGTTGCTGCAGGTGTCTTGGCAGCCTCCCTGACCAGTTTTCGTCTTGTCAATTGTGGAGGGATGTCCAGTTCTTTGCAATGTCACTGTTGTCCCATATTTTCTCCACTTTTTGATGACTGTTTTTACGGTGTTCCACGGTACATCCAATGCTGTGGAAATTTTTTTGTACCCTTCTCCTGACTGATACCTTTCAACAATGAGATCCCTTTGATGCTTTGTAAGCTCTCTGCTAACCATGGCTTTTGCTGTAACAGGCAATGAGTAAATGTCAGGAAAATCCTACTAGGACAGCTGAACTTTATTTGGGGTTAATCAGTCTGTTTTAATTGATGGCAGGTGTGTATCCAAGAAGACTGAATGCTTTAATTAAATCAAAAGGTGTTCCAACAAAGTATTAGTTTAAGGGTGTGCACACACTTATGCAACCAGCTTATTGTACGTTTTTTTATTTTTTTATATTTTTCCCCTAACAGATTTGTTTCTTTTTCAATTTAATTGTACAGGTTATAGGTCACATTAAAGGTGGGAAAAGTTTTTGAAAGGATTTATTGTGGTCTCATTTTTTTATATCACAAAAGCCTGGCATTTTGACAGGGGTGCGTCTACTGTAAATCTATCCTTATAACTAACAAATAATTTACACTACCCATTCCTTAAATTTCTCTCTTTTTAACAGGTAGGTAGGAAATGACAGCATCTCATTTCACTTCAATACCCTGCATTTTTATATTAATTTTTATTGGTGCATGATCTGAAATGGTTATTGGATACACGTCGAAGTTTTCAATTAAATGCACGTTTCTGTGAAATATAATTTCTATGTAGTCTAGCCCACTTGTATCTTGGGGAATAATACATAAAATCTCAGAGTTAAAATTACTGAATTCACATCTTCCATTTCAAATATTTTCATAAATTTTTTCAGAACTCTAGCATCTTTTTTACATGTACTCTTGCAGGATCCCCGATACATATTCTCTATTGCAAATCAAGTTTCAGTAACCCACCTATAAGCAATAATTCCTGCTAAAAGTGGGTTATTTCTCACAAAATTTTCTTAAGCACCATAATATCAGTTTTGGTGTAATATTGTGCCATCATACTCCTCCTCCTTTGCCAGTAACCCTTTACTACCATGAATCTACCATTATTGCCATTATTTCTTCTGTAACTGTTGGAGCCCGTCTAGCAATTCATAAAACTACTCCTCTTTTCCTTTATCCCTGATATTCTGCTGAATATCCACCCTGAAATCCTTTCTTTGTCAAATTCACATGCTCATTTCTTTCCAAATTTGTCTCTTGCAGCATTACTATTTGCACTCTAAGTTTCTTAATATAATGCAATGCTTGTTCCTTCTTGTCCATACCTGTAAGGCCATTTACATTCCAAAATACTGACAGCATAGCCATTATGATAAAAAAATGTATTGATTCCACCTATTATACATGACAGTTTTTTTTTTAATGTGTATTTCTAACTTTTGTGTTACATACACATACTGGTAGGCTTATCTTTTACATATACTATATTTTATATTTTTATACAGTTGCTTCTTCTCATCTCCATTTAAACTTATGTCACATTTTTTTAAAGATTTTCCTTTAATGAAAACCCTAATATATATATATATATATATATATATATATATATATAGGTTCATAGGTTGATACTAGGCTATCTGCCCTAGGGCATTTATAAGCCTAGTCAGATAGAGTGTGTTTGGCTTTCGCCACCCTTTTAGATTTGTAGACTGTGGCTTTGAATAGTAGGTCACAGAAGATGGCCCTTTTAAGGTTAGTTTACTGTGCCTCTGTCTAGCAGGGACACAGAAGAGATCCCAGGGGTAAACCTACGATCTCCCATCCATTCGTCAAGATTTATTTTGAAGAGGCTCATTGAGCGGCTCTGCCTAACATGGACAGAGATTTTGTTCCAGAGTGAGGGGAGCCTCTCGGATATGAATCTGTCCCTCCAGCATGTCCTATTTATTTCTGTGCTGTGGTTTAAGACCCTGGAGCGTGTAGCTCTAAGGAATTTGGATTTTCTGAGGTGGAGCATGTCCATTAATTCTGGTTTGGACACGGCTATATACGTCAGGCACAGATCGCCTCTGAGTAGGCGGTAAGCAACTGAGTAGAGCTGGAGTTTCTTTAGCCTAACTGCATAGGGCATCTGTTTGAGTCTCTTGGTGAGGTACTTTTGGGGTCTTTCCAGTTGCTGCAGGTGTCGGGTAAGGTACATCCCAAAAGGGGCATTGTATTCAATTATGGGCCTGATGAGTGAGGGGCACAATGACCTCTCTTGATCTAGATATGAACCCTTTCATGATAAGGTGGGCTATATAGAAGGTCTTTCTAACCACTTTGGCAACGTGATTGTCAAAGGAGAGATTGCTATCTACTTGGGTCCTCAAATCTGTAATTACTTCTTCCGTACTTAATGGATTACCACCTATGTGGTAATTTGTGGGCACATTATTTTTCCCAAAGGGGATGACTATGCACTTTTTGGCATTTAGCTTTAAGCCATGGCTCTGGCACCAGTTATCCGTCTCTGTGAGACCCTTTTGGAGGATGCTTGTGTCAGTCGGCGAGTCGATTATGGCACCCAGTTTGCAGTCATCTGCAAACTTGGTCAGCCATAGTCCTCCCATGTTAGCCTGTACCTCAGAGAAATATATACCGAACAAGAGAGGTCCCAGGACTGAGCCTTGTGGGACGCCACTTGTAACTGGTTTAGAGTCTGACATGGCACCTGCAATTCTGACCATGTGGGTTCTATCCCTGAGCCAGTTTGCAACCCATCTTGTGACACAGGGGTTGATATTTAAGCTGGTGAGCTTATTTATGATGCCAGAGTGGGGTATTGTGTCGAAGGCTTTTGCGAGGTCCAGGTAGGCTGTGTGGACTACCTTCCCTTCATCTATGGCCTTGGTGACTGTTTCAAAGAAGTCGACCAGGTTCAAGAGGCAAGATCTGCCCTTAACAAAGCCAAATTAGGTAGGATCCAGGGTTTGGAGGTTGCCAATGTCTTTGTTTATGAATTCCATGATGATACGCTCCATAGATTTGCAGACCAGGCTTATAGGGCAATAGCTTCCAAGGCCCGTTGTGGCATCACCTTTACATAGCTATATATATATACACACACACACACACACATATATATATATATATATATATATATATATGCGCAGAATTGGGATAGCTGTCAAGACTGCATGGTGCAGCTTGGGAATTGGGATACCAGACTGCATGGTGCAGCATGGGAATTGGGATACCCAATTCCCAAGCTGCACCATGCAGTCTGACAGCCAGCTGCACCACGGTCATGTGATCAGATAGCCACTAAATTCCTACTCCCAGAGTGCACCTGTACCAAGTTCTGCAAGAGTTTTCTGAGGAAGTTGGTGTATTGCAACCGACGAAAAGCTTGGGAGAAGCTTAAACCTAATAAATTTTGTTTGTTTTACATTTTGGCGACTTGGGAGTTTTATTTTGGTGCTCTCGAGGGACGGAGGTGTTTCGTGCATCTCATCTCTTTTACACTCTACCTTTATGAAAGATCAAGTAAGGCCATTTGGTGCACAGAGCTTGAAGTTCCAAGATAAGTCTGGCAGAAGTAATGTTGACCAAGAACAAAGTTTTCCAAGAAAGAAACTTGAGGTTGCATGAATAAGCTGGTTCAAAAGGAGACGTTGTCAAACTTGCAGGACTAATGACAGGTCTCATGGCTGGATAGGTTCTCTAAAAGGGGGTTTCAAATGATTTATGCCTTTTAGAAAGGGCTTGCATAATTTGTGTGACATAAGGGAAGAGTCATGGACACCATTATGAAAATAAGATATTGCGGCCAAATTAACTTGAATGGTAGAAGCAGATTGGAATAAACTAGACAGGTATTCCAGTACTACCGGCACTGGTGCTGAAAAAGGGTCTATCCATTTTTCTTTCAGCCAAATGGTAAACCTTTTCCACTTGCTGAGATAAGTAGTTCTGGTGGAAGACTTATGAGATGCAATAAGAATGTCACGTACTGGGGAAGAAAGATCAGTCTGCCTGGCAATCAGCAGAAGTGAAGGAGCCAAGCTGTGAGCTTCAGGCTGTTCAGGTTGGGGTGAATCAGGTTCTGCAGATGGGAAATCAAGTCCGGAGTTGGATCGAGAATCCATGGTTGATCTAGCAGGTGAGGCCATAGGAAGGGGAACCAAATTTGACGAGGCCAATATGGTGCTATGATGATTATCTTGCTCTTCAACCGGCGGGCTTTCTTCAGGAACTGGGGAATGAGAGGAAGAGGGAGAAAGGCATAAAGCAGACTCGAGGGCCAATCGTGGACTAGAGCGTCCCTGGTTGACTGTCCCCGAGGGGGAATCAGGGTGATGTAATTGCTGCATTTGTAGCTGGTTGGGGATGCAAAGAGGTCACAGCAAGGGAGACCCCAGCGGTTGAAAATCTTCACCACTATAAGAGGATTCAGGGACCACTCGTGTGGTTGCAGAATGCACCGGCTCAATCAGTCTCCTATCACGTTGGAACTTCCAGGAATGTGCGTTGCTATCAGAAAGTGGTTGGTAGCAATCGTCCATTGCCATATCCTCATGGCCTCTCGACAAAGTGGGTAGGATTTTGTTCCGCCTTGTTTGTTGATGTACCAGACTACATCCATGTTGTCCGATTGTATTGCAATAATCCCTGACAGAAGGACGGGATGAAATGCTTGCAACACTAGCAGCACCACCCTCAGTTCTAGGACATTTGTATGCAGATGGGCTTCTACTTCCGACCACATGCCTTGGACTGTCTTCTCCTGAAAAAGCCCCCTCCCACCCCATCAGGGAGGCGTCCGTGGTCACTGTGGCTTGGAGCTGTTGGGGTATGAAGGGGCAAGACCACTGTGACGGGTTCTGCAACATCCAGCAAATCAAGTCTTGTGTGCATCTCTGAGTCACCTGAATCTGGGATGATAGAGGAAACTGAAAAGGGTACCACTGGGTGAGTAGTAACCATTGTAAAAGCCTCATGTGGAATCTTGCAAGGGGGACAATGGTGATGGAAGCTGCCATGGAACCCAACAGCTGGAGGACAGAATGTGCTGTGGATCTTTCCTTTAAGAGGATGGGTATGAGTTGTTGTTTTATCCTTAAAATTCTGTACTCTGGAAACGATGCTGTGCAGTTCTTTGTATCCAACAGGATCCCAATAAATTCTATGGATTGGGATGGAGACAGGTTGGATTTTTGCCAGTTTATAGTTACACCTAGCCTTTCTGTGGTGTGAAGAGAGTATGCCAAGGCTTCTTCCAATACATGTCTGGTGGGGGCGGCGATGAGCCAGTCATCTAGGTATGGAAACACCCAGAATCTTTGCAGTCGCAGGTGAACTGTGACAACTGCCATGCACTTTGGACTCTCTACAGCCCCCAGAGTGTTCACAAAGGGCAGTACCCGAAACTGGTATTGACTGGCTCCTGCACGGAAGCGAAGGAATCTTCTCGATGGTCTGTCCACCTTTATGTGGTAGTACACATCTTGAAGATCTATAGAGCACATCCAATCGCCTGCCTCCAAGAGTGGGAGGATAGACTGTTTTGTGACCATCCGGAATTTCTGTACCTCTACAAATTTGTTTAGCACAGTGAGATCCAAAAATCGGTCTCTAGTCCCTGGTCTTTTTTGGCACAAAAAATAATCTTGAGTAGAATCCAGATCCTATCTGGTCTGGTGGGACTATTTGGATGACTCCTTTTCTTAGCAGCTTTGAAATCTCTAATGGCTGCTTCTTCCCTTTGACTGGGTGGAACGTCAGGTAAGTTTCTTAGGGGGCAGGATAAAGATCGAAGGGAATAGGATAACCTCTGGTTATTATCTCTCGTACCCAAGAATCGGTGGTAATGGTTAGCCAGGCAGAAGGGTACAAAGAGAAACAACCCCCAACCACTTCCAAAGGAAAGTAGTTGGGCCGCTTGCTGGTAGGACTGGCCAGAGAAAGAATCTCTGGAACCCTGGTTACGTGGACCTCCTCTGCCCCGAAAGGGGCATCTTCCATATGAGTTTACCCCTCTGCCTCTAGGGGGAAAACTCTGCTCATGTGTCATGGAAAGAACGTTGAGACTTTTGGTGCAACATCTTCCCACTCTTCTGGTTTCTGGAGAAAGCCCATTGAGAGGAAGAATAATGGACACCCACCGCAGAAAGGGTCTTATCGTCCTGTTCAGATATAGCCAGTGTGTCTTTTACCTTGGGTCCAAATAACAAAGAGGCTTCAATGGGAGTGTTCAGAAAGGAAGTCTTTAAGGGTTCCGTGAAATCACGCAAGCGCATCCAGGCATGCTGTCTTATGACTATGCCTGCACCCGCTGCTCTAGCTACTCCTTCTGATGCGTGAGAAATCAGACACATGGAGGAGTTAGACATCGATTCAAGGGTGGCTAACTGTGAGGCCACTTTGTCCCGGACCTCATCAGACACAGTTCCAGCCAAAGTTTCAGAGAGCTCAAATATTAAGTCTCTTTAAAGCTTGGTAAAATGTGTCATATAATTCAAGAACCTGACTGCAAAGGTCACTGATGCAAAAGTACACTTCCCTAATCTGTCCAGCGCCTGGGACTCTTTGTTGTGCAGGTGGACAGTCTGGCTTTCTTCTGCCAGATCCTTTTTTGTTGCATTCACCACCACCAAGGTATCTACAGGAAGACCATTGGACAATTGAGGCTCATTAGCTGGAGGGGACAAGATTTTATCTGGTCTGCGGGGAATGGCGTCAGTGTCAGGAGCCTTCCATGCATGCTGCACGACGAGCCGGACAAAATCGTCGGCAGGTGGAGTAACCCAGGAGGTAGGAGGCTGGGCACGAAAGGCCAGCAGGAACACAGACTCTTCAGAGGTCGGGTTAGAGGGCCGCCATTCAACTCTCTGCTTAAGTATTTTGAGGATATCTCCAAAGGATACCTCAGAGGGTGACCGAGTGGACCCTTCCCTATCATCAAAGTCTGTGTCTTCTGTGAGGGACTCCTCTGGGGAGTCCACGTGCTTCCTCTTACATGAACTCTTGCGATAAACTTCCTCAGGGGGAGAATCTGGGGAAGACGGCGCAAAAGGGGCCTCCCAAATTGCAGTCCAGAGGAGTACGGGGGCACTGATAGCACAGGATCGCCAACAGACGCAAGAGCCTTCTCCATGAGTTGGAAAGCTGGTCCACCCGAGGAGGTCACACCTCGCTCAAGCAAATCAGCCCGCTGACTCGGAGTCCCTGGATGGCTGTGAAAAACAGAAGTACGTACGCCACAGCTAGCTTCCTCAGCAGTGACTGGAGTGACAAGTCTCTCCTGCCACAAAGGCAACTGCGGCTCCTTAGTGAGGTCCATGAAAGGAGCCGAAGTGAGGGAAGTCTGTGCTACAGCAAGGGGCTTCAAATGCAATGAAGGAGGAGAATAGGTAGGAGTCTTTGGAGAAGAGTGTTCACCTCCGAAGGAAGAGTAGGTCCTGGAGGGTTGGATACCTCTGGCCAAAAGCAAATGATCCCCAAGAAAAACCACATCATGTTCCAAGAGGCTTCTAGTGGATCTCACGGACATAGCTAAAGGGGAGTCAGGTCTATCCAAGGATGAAGGAAACTCGGTGCCCATAAAGGGGTCTTTGGATGGTGCTAAAACAGATGTCTGCACCGTGAACAACAGAGCCGTTAAGGCTTGTACTTTTGGTATCTGCACCGAAGAGATCATCGGTGCCGAAGGTAAGGTCTGCACCAATGAGGTCGGTGCCGAAGTGGTAGTTGGCACTATGGTAGGTGCAGAAAGAGTCTGTGCAGAAAATGAGGTGGTCGTTACTGAGAGGATAGTCGGTGCCGTGTAAATTGTCAGAGTCGAAGCAGGAGAGGGTGTCAGAACAGTCAGCGATGCCGGAAAGGTCTGCATCGAAGAAAAGCCGGTGTCGGTAAGGAAGTCTGAACAGAGGGGCCCCTCGATTCCGATGAGGTGTAGGGCACAATACTCGGTGCCAAAGTAACGGATGGTGCTGAAGGCTTCGGTGCAGAAGATCTAGGCACCGAAAGCCTCGGGGCCGTGGAAGTAAACTCCGAACTAGAAAGTTTGGCCTTCTTGGGTCTCTGTTCCTGGTGGTCCCCAGCAGGAGACGACGGAAGAGACTTGGCCTTCTTATGTTCATCTCTTTTCTTATGGGAATGAGGTGGGGTTGAAGTCTCCGACCCAGAAATAACCTTTGAAAAGGAAGATTTAAGTAGTCCCTTTAAAATCAGTTTATTTTTCCTTTCCACCAAAGTCCTGTTAGAAAAGTTAGCACAAATCCCACAAGGCGGGTCAACAGTCAAGTGAGGCAAACCCAAACAGTAAACACAATGCATGTGCATCCAAAATAGGCAATTTATGCCCACAATCCACACATCTTTTAAATCCCGGACCACCTTTTTTCTCTGCTATGATAGGAAGGAGGAAGAAAGGAAAAGGAAGGAAGAAATACCTGAAGGTAAAGCAAGGAAAGATTTTACCAATGATAGCAAAGGAGTTACCTCACGGTAAGAAGAAAGAAGGGCTAGAAAAAAACAAAATAGAGTCGCTAGATGCGATAGGGTAAGAGATAACTATTTAACAAGATTTGAACTGAAAAGAACTGTAATATGATTAGGTATTATCAAAGAAGTTGTACTTCGCTCAAGAGAAGTGGCTTGACACGAATGAATGGCAACGCGGCAAACGAAATCTAAGGTAACAGGGAGAGGGAAATTGTGGGTAAGAGTTTAGCTCGAGAGTTTGTGGCCGTCGCGTGCTTGGAAGATGGTCGGCTCGGTTCCGAGGTCGGAACCGATAACCCAGGCATAAGGAAGGAATGAAGATTAACAATATCAGATCTTATTTTACATATAATACAAAATTGGTGCACTTTTACAACCCACATCCACCACCATCCCAGAAACACAAGATCACAGCATACTAACCATTAAACTTGCTTTTGTCTTGCCCTTCTTCTCATATTATTGTTGTAACAGCTATATTTCTTGCATCTAAAATAAGTACTTGCTTATTTTGACATCTTTAAAACAATCACAGAAAAATACGCCCGCCTCATTTAAAATACTCAATTACAAACTATACAAAACTGTACAGCATGGAGTTTATGTCATGAATACCGGAACAAAAATGCGATACTTAAAATTACTTTTTTTTTTTGTTTGTTTCTTTTAGTGTCCTTCTAATCATTAATGGCAAAGTGGGGTACATGCTCTTCAGTACATCCACATGTTTAACAAACTCATCAAAATCCTGTCTTTTTCAGCTACTTTTCCTGCAAAGCCATATCTCACAAATGTGACCGATACTTTATAGTCTCCCATTTATTCACTAACTTCAGAGTTGCCAGTCTTCTTCCTTTTCATCTGCATCTCCCAACACTAGACTGGATCAAGTCCAAGGTACTCCTGATTTTTCTAGTCAATGCCTGTGCTTTTTTCTCTCAAGCATTTTCCTTTGTAACATTGGAAAAGGTTTAACAGGCAAAGTTTCTCTGTGAGCTTTATTGCCAAAAGAATGAAAAGCAGATTCCCCTTCTGTTTGCTGACTCACTTTTTGCTGGATAAAAGTTTTACATTCTTATTTCTTCCTTAGCCTGTTTTGCACCCAAAAATGTATTTGATTCTCCAGGAAAAAATATTCTAAAGATAGCTTGATGCAGCAGCTTAAATCTAATACCTGCCTTCTAAATGTTTCCTAATTGCTGGGATAAATTTGCTTCTCTTCTGCTTAGTGTACGGTGAATAATCATTTTCCACAAGCACTCTGCAGTCTCCAATTTTTAATACTTTTCCATTCAGACACAGTTTTATCAACATCAACTCTTTCTGCTGGTATGATTCCATCTTTACTAAAACAGATCTTGACTGCTTTCTCACGACCAAGTCTGAAGCATACACTCAATGTGCTTTTCCAATGAACAAATCCTGCTTGGAATATCAGTTCAGTTGTTTATTTGTGCCTTCATAGAATTAATACAGTCTGTTCCTTTCAGCTTAGTTGTTACAGTAGAAAATATCAGGTTATCTCAACACATTGCCTTCTAACACTACTATTTCTGAAACAGCTCTTACTCAGCCAGCCTTTTCTTCATTTCAACTGCTGATTTTTGAAAATGAAAATTTGTATAAAGCAGAGAAGTGTGGTAAGCAGGAAAGAGCACAAACGGAAATACTTATGGAAAATTTAATTATGCCAAGGTTAGAAGCAGATGAGACTCAACAATTCACAGTCAAGGTAGGAGGAGATGAGATAAAAACAACGAAGTACAATCAATCTTCAGTTAATTCTTCAGAACAGATGGTAGTCCTGTGAAAGTTATTTTAGTTAGGAGAGAAAAGATTACTAAAGTTCTGGAAGACTTTAACAGTATTTGAAAAGGAGGGAAGTATCTATATCTTGGAAGAAAGATGTGATGGCTGTATCATCTAAGAATGGTAAAGACCCATGAACCCAGCTTCACAGAGACCTATTTCAATGTTAAACCATTATTATACAGTGTTTGTCTACACTAGTTAAGGAATGGCAAAGGTGCTGTCAAAACTAAGTTTGCAGATGACTGCAAGCTGGAGGTTATCATCAACTCCCCTGCAGCCACTAGCCTTCTTCAAGAAGGTCCATCTCTGACTAACAAATGGTGCCAAAGCCATGATCTTAAACTCAATGCTAAGAAATGCAAAATGGTACTGTTTGGGAAATCAGCCATCCCAGCTAATTACCATGTTGATAATACAACCCTAAGAGTTGGCCCAGTGGTCAGCGATCAGGGTACGTACATAGACAGTAGCCTTGCCTTCGACCACCACTTGGCCACAGTAGTGAGGAAATCCTTTTATGTTGGGTAATTTATAAGTAAGGGCATGGCATCTAGGTCTAAAGAGGTCATTATCCCACTGTATTCCACCCTTACTGTCCAATCAGAGAACTATGTTCCCTCTGGTATGTACCTGACCAAGCATATGCAGCAACAAGAGTGACCTCAAATGTTCCTTACAAAAAGGATACAAGGCATAACAAACCTACCTTATGAAAAGCATCTTAAAGCCTTTTTCCTCTACTCAGTCTCCTACAGATTGCTGAGGGGTGATCTACGCCTGGCTTACAAGGCATCTGCAAACCCCACACTTATGCATCTCCAACATACAAAAGTCAAACACTACCAGAAATACAAGGCCTAGTGACCTGAATTTTGTCTGCAATTTAAACAGAACATGCTAGAGAGACAGGTATGTGTACAGAGACCGCCCCTCCTATTGAACAAGCTTCCCATCCATGTGAAGCTGGTTCTCCTATTACTCAGTTTAAGCACAACTTAGACAAGTGGATGGGGAAAAAGAAATTTACAACAGGCCTGGCAGCCATGTCTATTATGGACACAGGTAGCTTATAAATGCCTGGCCCTCAATGTCCTATTTGGATACAGGACATAATTATTCTTTTGGGAAAACTTGCCTAGGCTTAGAAAGACCCACCAGATCATTAGCCTAGTAACAGTCTATGAATCTCTATTGATCAGTGTGGTTTTGTGGAGAGGAGGAAAACATCTGACAACATTAAGAGAACAATAATCTTCTGGTGAGAAGCAGAATGTAAGAAAATACCTCTGTTGGTTGATCTTGATGCAGAGAAAGCATTCAGAGTAAGCTGGGATTTTTATGAGCAGGGCAATGGAAGCATTTGCAATTGCTGATAAAATAACAAGGTTAATTAGAAAGATATATGAAAGATCGGATACAAGAACTAAAGTGGGAGAGTTCCTCTCTAAGTTGTGTTTGAACAGAGGAACCAAGCAGGTGTGTCCTCTTTTCTCCTTTATTTACTTTAGAGTTAGAGCCACTGACTAAGAAAATAATGGACTCAGAAATGCAAGGACAAAATTGGTGTGGTAATCAAAATAAGTTAACTTTATTTGCAGATATTTTGTATCTGATAAAAACAGAAAAGGACATCAGTCTTTTGGAACATTTTGAGACCGTTTCAAGCATTTTTGTGATAAAAATTAATGAAGGCAAAACAAATGTTATAAGTGTAAATTATGTACCCACACATGAATTGGTTAAGCAATTGTACCCCTATATTCCTCCCTCATCAGACCCATGATTGAGTACAATGCCCCATTTGGTATGTACCTCACCCGGCATTTGCAACAGCTGGAGAGACCACAAAAGTACATCACCAAAAGGATCAAGGGTCTCCAACATATGTCTTATTCTGCCAGACTAAAGAAACTTCAGCTCTATTCAGTAGCATACAGCCTGCTCAGAGGTGATCTCTGCCTGACGTACAAGGCCATGTCCAATCAGGATCTGATGGACATGCTCCACCTCAAAAAATCCAAATCCATCAGGACCACGAGAGCTAAAGACTTAAACCTCGGCACAAGTATGAATAGGACATGCTGGAGGGATAGATTCATAACCCAGAGGCTTCCCATGCTTTGGAACAGGATCCCAGTTCGTATTAGGCAGAGCCCCTCACTGACTCTCTTCAAGAGAAATCTTGAGGAGTGGATGGGAGATCGTAAGTTTACCCCAGGGGTCACATCTGTGTCACTGCTAGACAGGGGCACAGTAAACTAATTCTATTAAATAAGGGGATCTTCATTGTGTCACTACTAGACAGAGGCACAGTATTCTATATTTATTCTGTACATTTTTGTACCATTTCATGGGGTGCAAAAGCCACATCACTATGGCTAGGCTTACAAATGCCCCAGGGCAGATAGCTTAGTACTATACTATGAAACTATGAAACTAAATATCCACATTTACTGAGACAAGATAAGACTAAGTATTTAGGAGTATGAATTAAAAAGGTTCTTTTAAGGCAGCTAAGGATATATCGGAAGAGACTAAACAAAAGATAATACAAAAACTGAGAAACTGGAAGTTCTTTATGGATATAGATAGACATAAGCAGTGAAAATATTTTAATCCTTTTCTCTTTACATATGGGTCAGGCATATTTTTATCAGCCATAGGTACTAAGGTTGTGGACAATAAGTAATAAAAAAGGAATTTATCTGGGAGGGGAAGAGGACAAGAATTAAGTGGGCTAAGTTTATCCTTCCAATAGAACATGGTGGTATAGGACTACCTGATTTGAATGGATATTTTAGAGCTACACAGTTAAGGTTAATACACATAATACAAGCAGAAGGTTTCAAAATGAAAACAGATAATGATGAAGCAGGAAGTAAGTTCAAGAAAAAAAGTAATGTGTGGGATTTTGGATCCAGATCTATACGGATAATAACCACACAGATTATTACACACATAAAATAGCAGAAAGTATTCTAAGAACTAAGCCAACATGAGGAAATAGATTTTTTCCAGCAGGGATGACTGCAAGTATGGTTAGAGAAAATAGGCAACAGGGGGCTGGAATTTGGAGAAAGCTGGCAAAGGAACAAAAGTATAGAGAGCAAATAACTAGGGACAGAAAGGTAATAGTGGGCAATAAAGCCAAGAGGACATCTGGACTGCAGGCTGAAGACTTCCTTCGCTACCAGGAATTGATACCACAGGGGTAGGGGATCCTAATTGAAAGACTTGCTCTGGTGGAGTTTTTAGTTTAATCTAGAACAGAAGCTGGTATTAAAATAGGATAATTAGTAGGGCATATAAAATACTGCATAACTACAAAAATCAATCAAAGAAGTTAGACAAAATTGGGAAGGGAGACTGGAAAAGCAATTTACAGCAGAACAATGGGAGGGCACTCTTGCATACATGGGAGCCATACACAAGTCCATAAGGTTTAGGATCTTTGCTTGGAAGTATCTGCATAGGGATTTTTATACCCCAAACAAACTTCAAAGAATTTTTCTAACTGTAGATAGTAAATGTTGGAGGTATGATGAAGAAGAATGAGGTAACTGCGAACAGTTCTGGAAGCGTAATGAGTTGGCACATTTTTAAAATTCCCAGCAGAATATTTCTGTCAGCGATATTCACAGAGCAAAAGGAAATTATTTTTTTCTTGACTTGAAACACAGGATCCAAACTGTCTACACTTAGTACGGCTTTATTAAGTTTAATCCTGTTGGCTGCCAAACAGACAATTACTAAAAAATGCAAATCAAAGTCTAAACCAACTGCATTTGAAACTCAATGTTATAAAAGAGCTAAAATAACTTGAAGAGGTATCTTTAGAAACAAGATTAAATTACACACAAAAAAAAGAAAATTGCGGGAATAACACATGAAGAATATTCAGAAGGATGAGGAGTGATGTTTAAAGGAAGGCAATAATTTATGTAATACTTGACTGAAGATGGTTACAAAAAAGATGTGATGTGTAATTTTATTTATTTATTTGACATTTCTTGACCGGGAAAAGTCCAACTGAACAAAGGCCTTTTTCAGTGGAGGCCCATGGAGAAAAGCTCCACTTACAAAAAACAAGTTTAGTCAAGAGAATAAAGTAACATTCAAACATTACAGATATAAAGCATTTTAACATATTTCTATTTACAGAATTTAAATTTGAGAAGCAATACTAACAGCATGTAGCATGATTAGATTACAGGAAATAAGTGACGAGTGAGGTAACATTGCTGCAATGTAAGTTAAGTTAAAAAACGGTGACATAGTTCTTCTTTTCTGTTAATTGATGTTTGCCTGCGTCTTACTGATAATTTAATAACGGCATTTAAAAAATGTCATTATGGGGATTTGTATTGAATGCCTTATTAGGGTTGAGGTAAGTGGAATAGACTAAGGGACCAATCTACAGTATCAATCACACTATCAAAAAAGCCAACCAAATTAAGCAAGTCCTACCCTTTGTGACACCACACGACTATTGTCATGAGTTTTAAAATGACCACTTTTGCTTTTAATTAAACTAAGATGCACTGACACAATAACAGTGCCACTTTGAAAAGGTACCACGACCAACATTATTAGAAAAAATCCATGCTGTGAGGTTGATTAAAAAGCTTAAAAAGGGGTTTAGCAATAGCACATATTATGTTAACAAAGCAGCCTGTATACCTTTATGTTCCTTGAATGGCACTCACTTTTCATTTTAACAGCTTTCAGGACTTGGTCAATAGTGACAATGGGAGAACAATTTAGAAATTCAAATGAGGAAACATGGAGGTGAGTGAGGAGGGAAAAAAATCTGAGCAAAGTCTGTCAGCCAGAACAACAGACATGATTTCAGTATCAAAACATGTGTCATTCAACTCCAACTCGGAATAACACTGGGTATTTTCTATAACACTTGTTATAGCTGAAAAAGGCCTTGTGGTTTTCCTGTAAAGAGTTAACTTCAACTCCCATTTGTCCCTACACCTCCTAATGCAAAACAATTACAAACCTATTATTGCATTAAAAGCTCAGCAGAAAAGGAAAACGCTGACCCTTGTATGGGAACTGATCCCAAGCCCCGCCCCCCTTTACATTCCATGTGGTTGTCACTGGCAATGGACAGATAGGTACCCTGATTCCCCACCCCACCCCCCCAAAACAGACATAATATTATACTAGGTTCATGATCATTTTACATCACATGCTTGTGTTTGTTCAAAAAAAAAGAAGTCATCATCATGGTGGTTTCATACATTTTAATTGCCATGATTTATATCCTCAAATAACTTGCAGTAGAAAGCTTAATACTGTAATACCAAGCATATCAATTCTGTGAAAAATCAGGTATACATATATTTATTTTTTATTTTATTTTACATTTGTTAACCGGGTTAGTCTGGCTGAGCTTTTGGCTCATTTTCAGCAGAGACCCGGGGAGAAAAGCTCCTCTAGACTAGAAAACAATTTATTAAATTTTAGTAACATAGTAGTAACAATCAGCTATAGCATCTTACAAGCAGAGACCTGGAGAGAAAAAAAGCTCCTCAGGCAATTCAATTATACAGAGTATTAACAATTGGCAGACAAGTATGAGAGTTGGTACAAACAAGGTTTTAAACAAGTAGCAGAAGAAAATGTGACTAGTTACAATATTATCTAAGCTGCTTAGAGCAAAAATGAGTTAATAGTTAGGCAGATGCTTGTTTAAAGTGGGTAGAATCTAGTTGTATAGGAGTCTGGAAACAAGAAAGGAAAGTAGGAATGGCTAGTAGGAGATTTAGGGGAGGTATAGGAGACAGACTAGACAGGTAGTTTGTTTTGAGACTAAGAATTAAGAGTGGTTGGAGATATTGAAAGGGAAGAGGTAGAAGAGGCAGGGGAATAGTGTTAGAGATACATTAAGAGTGAGGTGGTGAAATAGGCGAAAGGATTGTGGTTTCAGGGCGGTTGGCTACAGTGGCAAGACCACTTTGTTTTTAGGTATTTCCTTGTGGCTAATTTGAAACTTTTGCTATGCTGGAGGGATTTTATTTCCAAGGGGAGTTGGTTCCAGGATATAGCAGGTTATACTTATAGAGAAGGCAGCCTACTTTGGTTATGGGTTTGTAGATGTCTAATAATTCTTGATTTGAGCTGCGTAGTGTCCTAACAGGGGAATATCTGGATATGATAGTGAAGAGGCTGGGGCAGAAGGAGGGTAGATAGAGGACAGAGTGGATGGTTTGTAGGTGGTATAGTTGGAGCAGCTGAGGGAATACTAGCCAGTCTAGTTGCTGTAGTGCTAAGCAGTGGTGTGACTTGTAGGTTTGGTTAGCTGCAAATCTGGCGATCTTATTATAAATAGTTTCAAGCTTGGAAATAAGTGTACAATTTAGGTTTGTGACTATGTGGCAGCTGTACAGGAGTGTTGGGAGTAAGAAAGCCTGGGAGACAGTTATTCGGGCAGTGTTAGTTAAGTATTTCTTGCTACGGAAAAGGTGTCCAAGTTTCTGATGAGTTCTTTTTACCGAGTTAGTAATATGGAGATCAAACCTAAGCTGATAATCTATTGTAACACCTAGCAATTTAGTACTAGATTAAGCTGAGATGATAGTGTTGTTGCAGGATAAGATGCTAAATGTACTTTTGAGTGTGGTGATGTTTTTAGGGAGGAAGAGTAGGAGCTTAGTTTTTTTTTGGATTAAGTATTAGTTTGTTATCACTAAGCCAGGTCTCAATGGTGTGGAAGGATGCCTCGGTAGTTGAGTGGAGGTCTGTTGGGTTGTCAGCAATGGTTTTAACAGTTGAGTCATCAGCATATTGCACAAGAGATGACTGCGGACAAGAGGAGTAGAGCAAGTTGCTGAAAATATTAAAGAGCAGTGGTCCAAGTATGGACCCTTGGGGGACTCCCATTTGTACAGTAAGAGGGGAGGACAGTGCAGAGAGCCATTTAACTGATTGCTGGCAGGTTGAGAGATAGCTGGAGAACCAGGCGATAGTAGGGGAGAGGAATGAAAGTTAGTGAGTTTATCTAGGAGGAGTGGGTGAGAGACAGTGACAAAGGCTTTAGAAAGGTGAAGGAATAGGCATGAGACAAGTTTATTTTTATCTCGAGCTAGGGAGACTATGTTGATGAATGATGTGACTGCAGTAGTTGTACTATGCTTAGGACGGAAACCATTCTGTGTAGGTGTGAGAAGGTTTTCCTGGTGAAGGTAATGCATTACCTGCTTGTGAATGCATTTCTCTAGGATTTTTGAGAGTGGAGAGAGTATGGCAATCGGTCTGAAGTTGGATATGTCTGAGGAGTTGCCCCCTTTGTGAATGGGTAGAGTAAAGAAATTATTCCATACAGTGGGGACATAGGATTCAGAAATGGATCGGTTGATTAAGATGGATACAGCATAGGCAAGAGGTTCAGAGGCAATCTGCAGGAAGTAAGAGGTAGCTTGTCAACAGATGGGGAGCAAGGTTTAAGTTTAGAGAGTAATGACTTTACATAGTTAGTTGATACTGCTTTTAGAGAGAAGGAGTTAGGAAGGTTTGGAAGAGGTATAGAGTTTGTGGGGGTACTAGTGTTGCTTCTGGGGGGGGGGTTATTATGGAGGTTACTGAGTTTATAAAATAACTGTTAAATGTGTTGGCTATATCTTCAGGTGTTGCACTGGGACATGGGTTAGGAGAGGAAGGCTTTCCTGGATGAAGAGTCTGTTTAATAGGCTTCAGAATTTCTTTGGGTCTGATTTAAGAGTAGAGGGAAAATTGGCATAGAAGTTTATTTTGTCATAATGGATGATTTTTTTTTATTTTATTTCTGAGTTCTTTATATTTCTGAAGAAGAGAAGGGGTCCTAGTTTTAGTCCACCTTTTTCCAAATCCTATCCCGGTCTTTCATGAGAGTTCTGGTAGATTTAGTGAGCCAGGGAGCAGTATTAGATTTGTTTCTAATCGTGTGAAGAGGAGCAAGAGAGTTAAGTATGTTTAGGAATGTAGTGCTGAAGGAGTGGACAGCTTCATCTAAAGGAAGAGTGGTGAGGTAAGACCAGTTAATTTTGGAGAGTTGGTGAATAAAGGAGTTAGGACAGAAATGAGAAAGTGAGTGGGTGGTAATAAATTTGTTAGGTTTGGTAAGTTGGGGAGTATGTCTGGTAACTGTTATTGGGCAGTGGTCACTGAGGGCATTTGGAAGGGTTTGGGAGTTATGATAGTTTTGAGGGTGGGAGACCAATATCCAGTCAAGAAGAGAGCTAGGTAGGTGAGATTTATTAATGTAGGTTGGAGTTGTGATTAGCTGCTCAAACACATGTAGATTTACAGAAGAAGTAGTGTTGGGAGCTAATATTGTAAGCCAATCAATATTTACATCTCCGAGTATAATTATTTCATTGTGGATGGTATGGGAAAGGTGAGATAGGATGTTCTCAAGTATGTTATATTCCAGGGGGAATATAGATTGTTGCGACAGTTATGGTGTAGAAACTGTTAAGTTTGAAGTTGGTCAGTAGGAGTTCAGCTGGTGAGAAGGAGGGCAAGTCTAGTGTGGGACTGATTTGGGATAGACAACTGGAGTAGAATATGGAGATGCCTCCTCCTTTCCTTTTAGGTTGATCTAATCTAAGGATATTATACCCAGGAGGGATGATTTCACTGTCCAGATGGTGTTGGTTTAACCATGTTTCAGTTAGGGTAACTATGTTAGGAGTATAGTTAGCTATCCAAGCATGGAGTTCTTGAACTTTATTTACAAGGCACCTGACGATAGAGCAGAATTGTATTTGTTTTTGTGGGTTGGAGGGGTTGGCAGGTTTAGATATAGGGGGCTATTGTTATGGGTAGTGTCTGTAGGGCCTGGGTTAGGATGAATGCCACCAGATAGAAGTAGAGGTTTGTAATGGGGTATTAATTTGAGTAAGCAGACTTTGTTTTTTTGTTTTAAAAGGGACGGGGGAGATATTTTTATTTTAGGAATGGCAGTGGTGGGGGGAAGAATGGAGGGACAAATTAGTAGATAGAGTTGTGGTGTAGTACTTGAGTTAAGAATAGTGTTTGAGGGATGGAAATAGGAAGAAGGCAATTGTGAGTGATAGGAGGTGAGGTGATATAGTATAAGGAGTAGGGAAGGTAATAGTATAGTTTGAGTTGTAAGAGACAGATCACTTTATGGGATGTAGAACAGAGGATGAGAGGAAGGGCGGGAGTAAGGAATAGTAGTCTATGATAGGGGATAGTAGGCAAGTGTGGGGAGGAGCAAAGAAGGGAGGTAGTATGAGAACAGGAAGTAAAGGGGTGGGGGTTTTGGGAGGAAGTGAGGGGATGTGGATGTTTGGATGGGTACAAAGGTAATGATATGGGGAGTGGCTGGGAATGGGGGAGGTGGTAGGTGAGCGAAGTGAGGCTACACCTTCCAGATAACACTTAGCTAAAGAAAACTATCAGCTAGTCCAGGACACTTACTAGAGATGCTACTATCAGCTAGTCCAGGACACCTACTAGAGATGCTACACCTGGAGGTCTTTCAGCTGCAATTAGAGCAAATATGGCATCCAGGGTTTTTAAAACCTTTGGTGTGTTGTACCTGAGCAATCACTTGGGGGAGGGGGGGGCCTTCAATTGGATTTTAAAGTAGCAGGGGAGAATCAAAGGGACTCTGCTAAACCTAGCAAATTATCAAGGACAGCCAAGGAAAGAAGGTAAACATACAGGCACCCTTGTTCAAGGACTGGAATGTTTCTCCAAGAAAAACTGTGTGTAGGAATACACCACAAGTGGAAGTTGGAAGTTGCATGCTGCTTACTAGTCTGCAATGGCATATTTTATTGTATTTTATATTTGTATTCCCCTTTGCTCATTGTTTACTGCACACAATGTAGCTAAAGATAAAAGCGGCTGGAAAATTTGCACCTCTGGTGTTTAGTGAAGAACATGTATTGAAGAGGAGGGACTGAAGGCTATGACTATTGAGAGGGGCTAAATACCTTAACATACAACAAATTATCAGCAGTGAAACGGATGAAATGGGTGGGGGTGGGCTAAGAGGAAGAAGGTTTGCAGTGGTTGCCCCTGGGGTATGCACTCTAGCTGACTGCAACAGATTTTAACAAGGCATAACAGTAGTTACAAAAGCTGGCACCTACACTACACAAGCTGCAACAACAAAGTTCCTGGAGTTAAACCAGGGGCTGCAGTCTATTTTTGGATGATTGCTGGTTAGAGTTTTCTTTGCTTTTAGCTGGAGTGAGAGGATTCCTTGCTCACACAAGTGGGGGGGAGGGGACCCAAAACGATCAGGTCCTCAGTGGCTACCTCACAAGCGGCAACAACAAAGTTCCTGGAGTTAAACCAGGGGCTGCAGTCTATTTTTGGATGATTCCTGGTTAGAGTTTTCTTTGCTTTTAGCTGGAGTGAGAGGATTCCTTGCTCACACAAGTGTGTGTGTGGGGGGGGCAAAGCAAACAGGTTCTCAGTGGCTACTACACAAGCGGCAACAACAAAGTACCCTGGAGTTAAACCAGAGGCCTGCAGTCTACTTTTGGACAACTGCTGGTTAGAGTTTTCTTTGCTTTTAGCTGCAGTGAGATGATTCCTTGCTCACACAAGTGTGTGTGTGTGTGTGGGGGGGGCAAAGCGATCAGGTCCTCAGTGGCTACTACATAAGCGGCAACAACAAAGTTTCTGGAGTTAAACCATGGGCTGCAGTCTACTTTTGGACAACTGCTGGTTAGAGTTTTCTTTGCTTTTAACTGCAGTGAGAGGATTCCTTGCTCACACAAGTGGGGGGGGGGGCAAAGTGATCAGTTCCTCGGTGGTACTACACAAACTGCAACAACAAAGTTCCCTGGAGTTAAACCAGGGGCTGCAGTCTATTTTTGGATGACTGCTGGTTAGAGTATTCTTTGCTTTTAGCTGGAGTGAGAGGATTCCTTGCTCACACAAGTGTGGGGGGGACCCAAAGCGATCAGGTTCTCAGTGGCTACTACACAAGCGGAAACAATAATGTTTCTGGAGTTAAACCAGTGGCTGCAGTCTATTTTTGGATGATTTGCTGGTTAGAGTTTTCTTTGCTTTTAGCTGGAGTGAGAGGATTCCTTGCTCACACAAGTGTGGGGGGGACCCAAAGCGATCAGGTTCTCAGTGGCTACTACACAAGCGGCAACAATAATGTTTCTGGAGTTAAACCAGGGGCTGCAGTCTATTTTTGGAAGATTGCTGGTTAGAGTTTTCTTTGCTTTTAGCTGGAGAGGATTCCTTGGTCACAAAAGTGGGGGGACTAAAAGCGATCAGGTCCTCAGTGGCAACTGCACAAGCAACAACAACAAAGTTCCTGGAGTTAAGCCAGGGGCTGCAGTCTATTTTTAGATGATTGCTGGTTAGAGTTTTCTTTGCTTTTTGCTGGAGTGAGAGGATTCCTTGTCACACAAGTGGGGGAGGGGACCCACACCGATCAGTTCCTCAGTGGCTACTACACAAGCGGCAACAACAAAGTTCCTGGAGTTAAACCAGGGGCTGCAGTCTATTTTTGGAAGATTGCTGGTTAGAGTTTTCTTTGCTTTTAGCTGGAGTGAGAGGATTCCTTGGTCACAAAAGTGTGTGTGTGTGTGTGGGGGGGGGGGGGGGGGACTAAAAGCGATCAGGTCCTCAGTGGCTACTACACAAGCGGCAACAACAAAGTTCCTGGAGTTAAACCAGGGGCGGCAGTCTATTTCTGATTCAGGTCCTCAGTGGCTACTACACAAATGGCAACAACAAAGTTCCTGGAGTTAAACCAGGGGCGGCAGTCTATTTTTGGATGATTGCTGGTTAAAGTTTTCTTTGCTTTTAGCTGGAGTGAGAGAATTCCTTGCTCACACAAGTGTTGGGGGACCCAAAGTGATCAGGTCCTCAGTGGCTACTACACAAGCAGCAAAGTACAGTTGTGTACACTTACCATAAATGTAGATGTTCGAGTGTATTCACTGTTGCAGTCATTACATTTGGGTTATCCTGCTGGCAGGTTGCCCACAGTCAGCCTGAATTCCAAAGTCTTGGGTCCTGCGTCAGTTACTGTCGCCTCTTCCCTGACGTCAGGTCTTCAGAAATATAAAAGATGCAGCCAACGCCATTTTATTCAGTTTTTCTTGCCCCAGATGTCAGGTGCCCCCAAAAGAGTTGGCTAAATTTATGTAAATAAAACATACATACACCAGAAATAAGCTTTACCTTCATCTATAAGCAAATACACCACCTAGGTTGTATACATTAGAAAAGTAAAGATAAGTTCCAGCAAAAATAAGGGGGATGGCGGGTGGGTAACCTGGACTGCAACAGTGAATACACTCGAACATCTACATTTATGGTAAGTGTACACAACTGTACTATGTTCTTCGTGTTTCACTGTTGCAGTCATTGTCCCAAAGCTATGGTTGGGGGGCTGGAGCTAAATAGCATTAGGAGCGGCTATGAGGCCCTGCAGAACTGCAGTGGCAAAGCCTGCCCTGGATTTAGAGTAAAGAGGCAGATTGTAATGTTTTGTAAAGGTATGCACTGAACTCCAAGTGGCAGCCTCTAAAATGTCTTTGGTTGGTACTCCCCTGAGAAATGCTGCAGAAGTGGCAGCAGCTCTGGCTGAATGTGGCCTAATGCCCTTAGGCACTGGTTTGCCATGCTGTGAGTAGCAGAAACGAATGCAGTGACGTATCCACTTTGAAATAGTCTGCTTGGAGATAGCCCTTCCTTGAGATGCTGTGGCATAAGCCACACGTAATTGTTCTGTCTTTCTGAAAACTTTTAGTTTTGTCCAAGTAGAATCTAAGTTGTCTGTGTACGTCTAAAGAATGCAAAATTTTCTCCCCCTTGTTCTGTGGATTTGGATAAAAGGTTGGCAAATGAATAGTTTGGTTAAGGACTACACTGGATACCACCTTAGGCATAAATGTAGGGTTTGTTCTCAGAGAGACCCTGTCTGGATAAAAAATGATAAAGGGTTCCACGGGCATGAGAGCCTGTAGCTCTAAAACTCTTCTTGCAGAAGTTATTGCTAGGAGCAGAGCTGTTTTCCAAGATAAGAATTTTATATCTGCAGTAGCAGCTGGCTCAAAAGGAGGTAAGGTTTATTTTTTCCAAGACAAAATTGAGGTCCCATGCAGGTACTGGCGTTCTCCTTGGAGACCTTAAGTTTTTGGCTCCTCTGAGGTACTGCCTTAATAAAGGATGAGAAGAGAGTGGTGGCTCTGTATTGTAGTGAGCCGAAATGACAGAGGCATGGATTTTAATTGATGAGAAAGATATGCCTTTGTCCAACATCTCAGTTAAGTATTGCAAAATCTGAGGAATATTTGGGACAGCTGTATCAGTTCCTTGAGCTTGGTTCCAAGCGCAAAATCTCTTCCATTTCCCAACATAGGATTTTCTAGTACTAGGCCTTCTGGCTTCTAAAATGACATCCATCACAGCTTTACTGAAAGGTGTGGTTTGTATGGCTACTTTATCCGCCATGCTGCCAGCTTTAGGGTCTTGAGTTGGCTGTGCAGAATCTGATTGTTTTGCTGGGACAGTAGATGAGGTATTTGAGGTAAGGTCCAGGCTGGGCATTGGGACAAGTTCCTTAAGATCGAATACCAGTACTGGCGTGGCCAGTCTGGGGCAATCAGAATCATTTTTGGTTTCTCCTGCCTGACCTTTAGGAGTACCTTGGGGAGGAGAGGTAGTGGAGGAAAGGCATATACTGATAGGTTTGTCCAGTTGAAAGATAAGGCATCCACTTTCCAAGCTTGCCTGTGATAAGTCCTTGTGCAGAATCTTTTTAGTTGATTGTTTTGAGGGGAGGCAAATAGATCTATGTCTGGGCGTCCCCATTTCTTTGTTATCATGCTGAAGACTTGTGGATCCAGGTGCCACTCATGGGGATCCGTAGGTTTCTGCTTAGTTCGTCTGCCAGAGTGTTTTCTTTTCCTGGCAGGAACTGTGTCTGCAGATGAACTTGATAAGTCAATGCTGTGTCCCATAAAGCCATGGCTAGTCTGCACAGGGGATAAGAATGAGTGACCCCCTGCTTGTTTATGTACCACATGACCGTGGTGTTGTCTGTCTTTATCAGTAGTTGTCCCGGATGAAGTAGGTCCTTGAAGGCTGTCAGGGCATTTTGAACAGCTAGCATCTCTTTCCGATTGATATGTAGATGCATTTGGTTTGGGCTCCATTTGCCCTGAATGCATCTCCCTGCCAAGTGAGCACCCCAAGCATAGTCTGCTGCATCTGTAGTTAGGATTTGGGTGGCAGGGGGTAGAGTGAATGACAGTCCCTTGTTTTGGTGACATGTCTCTGCCCACCAAAGAAATTCCTGTTGTAGGCATGGAATGAGAGGAATCATTGTTTCCAGACTGTGACCATGTTGATTCCATAAACTTTTTAGGTACCACTGAAGTTTCCTCATATGCAGTCTCGCATATGGAATTAGTAGAATGCAGGATGCCATGAACCCCAAAGCCTGCAGAATTTGTCTTGCAGATAACTGGGTTTTTGTTGCCATTTGTTTGAAGTATGTTGTCAGTTGCCTTTGTTTGTCTGGCGTGAGGTAAGCCATCTAAGCAGTTGTATTCAAGCTTGCTCCCAGGAATGTAATTGTTTGAGAGGGTACCAGTTATGATTTCTTTTCATTTATGGTGTACCCTAGGCATGCTAGAAGCCTTTTTACAAAAGCCAGATGTTGAAGAAGAGTGTCCTTGTCCTCTGCTTGAATGAGACAGTCGTCCAGATAAGGAAATTTGAATGCTTCTTTGTCTACAGAATGCAATTACTGGTGCCAGGCACTTAGTAAAGACCCTGGGCGCATTAGATAAGCCAAAGGGCAGTGTAGAGAATTGGTAATGCAAAAAACCTGCTTTGAAGTGGAGGTATCTTCTGCATGATTCCCTTATTGGGATATGCAGGTATGCCTCTTTTAAGTCTAGAGTTACTAATCAAGTATTCCTGCCTAGTATAAGTAGTAGCTGTTGTAAAGTCAGCATCTTGAATTTTGGAATGCCAGGAACGTGTTCAAAATCGATAAGTCCAGTCTTTTCTGGGTACCAGAAAAAGTCTTGAATAAAAACCTTGTCCTTTTTCCTTTTCTGGTACCGGTTGAATAGCCCCCATATCCGTGAAGGACATGATTTGTTTCTGGACCTCTGCCCAATGATTTTGTGGCAGATCCGGCCATCTGTTTGGAATTGGCAAAGTATGGAAATTAAATCTGCACCCCTGGGATGCTATGTTCAATACCCACTTGTCCTGGGTAATTAACTGCCAATTTTGAGCATGAAGTGCTAGTTTCCCCCCAAGGGGACTGCCAAAGATAAGTGCTTGGTGATGGTAGAGGAAAGTCATTGAGACTGCTTACTGTAGGGCTGTGCTTTGTTTCCGCCAGATTTGGAGGTGGAGGAACCCCATTGCTTTGACCTTTAAGAACCCTGTGATTGGTATCTGGAGCCTTTTGAGCACCTGGATTTGCCTTGAGTGGCTCTGTTGAACGCAGGAAAGGACCAATTGTTTGTAGGCCAGGGTCTACTGAACCTGGGTGGCTGTACTTGCAAGAAATCTTTTACAGTTTGCATAGATTTAGCTTCGTCTTCCATTTTCTTTAAAACCTCTTCTGCCTTACTACCAAATAGAGTATCATGCTGCAAAGGGGCATCCAACAATTTAGCTTTAACATGATCAGGCAGATTTTGCTCCTTGAGCCAGGCATGCCTTCTAATCACAGATCCAGTTAACGGCGGCCCTACAAGAGGCCTCCAAGGAATCAAAACCACACTGCAAAGTATGCTTTCCAACCTGTTCTGCTGAATGCAATAAATCCTGTAACTCTCTATTTTCCACACAATCAGAAATCAACATAATTTTCTGTTTCAGTAAGCCCATAACATGCTGTCGATATTTAAGCATATGAAACTGGCAGTTAAAGGCCCTGATTGCCAAGGTTGCAGACGTGTAAACATTCTTTCCCCATCTAACCAGTGCCCTGGAATCTCTATCAGAGGGGGTAGGACTTTTGGCTGTAGAGGCCTTTACACCCTTGGGACCCTGAGAAATAGGCTCAGGATCAGCAGCAGGATTTTTGAATAAAATTTTGTGGGAGTCAGGAACCCTGTAATATCTGTCTGGCTTACTAGGAGCCAGAGGCAGAGAATCAGGAGCCATGCTTGATTCCGAAAACACGTCATCAACAATGTCTAATACAGGAGGTATTGCCAAAGACCTGGAAATCCCTAAGCCTCTTTTTGATTCAGATAAGTCCTGACTCTCCCAGTGAAAATGTTCCCTTAAAGTATGCAAAGACACTCTAAAAGAGTAATCGTCAGGAGGAGATGCAGATGGGATGGATCTCTGCATCAGAATCCTTATGGTGGAATAGAAAATTCCTGATCAGAAGAGGAATCAGAAGAAATGGAAACCTGATCTGAAGATTCATAATCAGTACCTTGCCTAGGCCTCTTAGCGGGGATTGGGAACCCCTGATCAAGGTAATTAAATCCTCAGCCATTTTGATCATCTGTTTTTTTAGGCACATGGGCCTGAGCACGTGGCTCATGCGTTGGTTTTTTAGACATACAAGAAGTTTTTGACCTTGTTTTTGTTGCTGGCGTCTGTTTAATATAAAAATGTTGAGGCCTGAAACCCTCAGAAGCCGGTGCCTGCTCAGCGGCTCCAGACCCATCCAAGTGAGAGACATTTGTGGGTTCAATACTCTAAGAATCTCACGGCATACCAGACTCCGAATGGGTCTCGGCAGAGGCCTGCGACTCAAAAGTAGCGGGTATCAGGGGCTGTGAAAGAGCCTCACTGAGTACTGGCGAACCAGCGACTGGCTTAGGAAAAGCTTTGTCGTTGGTTTTGGACCTTGACGGTCTGTCTTTTTCTTTGCGTTTTTTTTGAACTCCGGTAGTCGGATTGCTAACCGACAACATTTCAGGATAATTAAATCTTGTACCAAAATATTTAGAAGCAAAAATATACCGACGCTTAATAGTGCGTTAGTTAAATCTAGCACAAAACCGACAGCAAGGCACATTGTGATCTGGGCCTAGGCAAAGAATACAGTACAAATGAAAATCCTTATGAGGTATTTGCTTCCCACAAGTAATGCAATTATTAACTTTTACTGACATTGGTAAGGAGCAAGAAAAAGTTTCCCCAGCGGGGTTCTTAGCTTTAGTTTGAAGACTTCGGTTCTGAAACTCGAATACAAAAATTTCAGGAGTCGGCCAACCGGCACTTGCGAACTGCTTCTGCTTCAGGCACTGCACGGCAAGAAAGACTGAATAAAATGGCGTCGGCTGCATGTTTTATAACTCTGACGACCTGACATCATGGAAGAAGAGACAGCAACTGATGCAAGACCCAAGACTGTGTTATTCAGGCTGACTGAGGGCAACCTGCCAGCAGATTACCCTAATGTAATGACTGCAACAGTGAAACACGAAGAACATCTACAAGGGGAGTACTGTTCACTTTAGGAAGGGGAACTGTGGAACCAAGGGCATAGTGTACCTGACCTATTGTAAGGACTGTACGAGCTTCTACATGGGTAAATCAGAAAGGGAACTTGGTAAACGTATTTATGAACATATTTACAGTATTAGGAAAGGGAATTTGAACAACGCATTGTGTAGGCATTTACAAATGGAACCTGCACATTCGGGTTTTGCATTTGGAATTTTGGAACAAGTCTGTCCAGACCCAAGGGGTGGGGACTGGGAGAACTGGTTATGTTGCAGGGAGACCTTTTGGCAATTGAAACTAAATTCTTCCCAGCCCCCGGGCTTGAATGAGCATGTTTCAATAAAACCACATTTAGCGAATAGAGCTGAGAAGTTATAAGCATTCATAGATGCAGGTAGATGGTATTGTTGTTTATTCATTCCCAATATAAATTTCTCCTATACATATGTACATATATATATTTGAGATCTAATAAAGTGGTTAGGAATTGGTTATTATTTTATATATGTTTTGCATTTTATATTTCTTAAAGTGTTTTATTGTTCATTTAGTTAAAGTGGACTTTTTATATGGAACATTTGAAATGTGTGTAGCACTTTAAATATTTTGGTGCCTTTTACGAAAGGATTTAAATAAGGTGGGATATTATGCACTTTGTTTTTTCACTTGAGAAAGCCCTGCATTTGAGTCAGGGTGAAAGCACTTGTGTGATACCTGAATAAAAAATTCGGACTGCCATCCTTGTTTCTGCCTTGACCGTTTTTTTTTTTTTTTTTTGGATAAAAGTAAAAGGAGACAAAATATAAACCCTTGCAAAATTCAAGTCTTTGTACATGGTACTTCCAAGATTATAGTGGATGTCATGTAATTCATAGAAATAAGACCAGAAAGTAAAATACAAACCAAGCAAGGAACTGCAGTTATGTTGCTCAGAGCGTAGTTATCAGAAAAGAATCAAACGTTACTGCAAGACTATGTGCAGATGTTCATCATACTGATCGCTATGGCAGTAACCTTAGCTATATGGGCTATAACTTGCTAAGAATATAACAGCGAGCCAGCTTCCAAAGCTTCAGGACACTTTACACGCACTCAAACCATAAGTGTCAACTCAAGATGAGTTGACTAACAGGTTTGTCTGAGAAGCCTTCAAGAAACTTTCTTGCCATTGGCGAGAGCACTATTCTGTAGCTTTTCGAAGACTGAAGGTCAAATCTGTGCTGTTCCTTTGTTGGTCAAATAAGTTCCCTTTGGGAAACAACCTTCCACATTACTGATTTACTGTTTTACTGTACTTTCCTGCTCAGGAGTCATTTTTAAGCTATGAGTTTGTATTTTAACACACTGTAATGAGATTTAACTGTACTTTTAAACAGGAGTGCACTTTTTTCCAGTCAGTTTAAAAGTGATTTCAAGGAGCTGAAAATCATTTTTATATGGAAAATGTGTTTATTTTATTTTGTGGGGCTGGCAAAAAGTTGTACAGTGCTTTGTACTGTGTTTTCTGTGAAAAAAAATGACTTTTGAAAGACAATTTTTTAAAGGCTTATGCTTCTTGCTTTCCTTAGGAGAGAAGCACCATTTCTGGCTTCACCACTGAAAAATCTACCCATGCCATGGTTGGTCCTTCTTCCACCCACAAAAAGAAAAAGCTAAACCAACAACCTTTCCCACCACAGCATACTAGCAATTTGCCTCAGCTACAAATGGATGCCTTAACTGTAGACAAAACTGGTTCCTTAAACCATTAATCATCTATCTCTGATCCCTCTGGTGCAGCAACTACAGCCACGCTGTCCCCCTCTTTGGGAAAGGGAGAATCACTTACGTCAGTCCTGGGGTAAGGGAATAGGGAAGACCTTCCTCTTTGGTCAGGAGGGTGTGCCAATCTCTAGGGAAGCTGCTGCTGCCATTAATAACAATGTTGGCCCCATTTTTCCTGTCTACTAAACATGTTATCTGTAGAATTAGTTTACTGGGTCTGGCTCAGTGTTTAATTCAACCTACTGATTCTTCTTATAAGATGGTTTCTTGTAAAAGAAATGGGGATGCCACTTCCCCTGAACAGATTCAAGATTCTGAATCTGTACATGAAGATGAAGGGATGGATACATGGTTTTCTCCTCAGTTATCTGATTGAGACTCAGAAGAGAGCTCAGTTTCTGATTCTACCCGTGGAGGTTTCTCATTCTCTGCGACTATTTATACAATGTGCCAGCATTTTCAGTGGGAGAACACTGAAGTTTCACAGTCACTAAGGAAATTCTATGAGCCTATAAAACCTACACCCATTCCACCAGTATTGTCATCTTTAGAGAATGTGTGTGCCACTGCCTGCAATCTTCCGGAGAGTCAGCCAGCTGATCCTTAAAAGGCAGATAGGATGCATAAAGTTCCTCAGTCTAAGCTTTATACACTCATTCCACACTTGACCCAGCCTTAGTTAATCCTACTTCTGTTAAACATTTGGTCAATTACAATCATACTCCTTCTGACAAGGATGGGAATATTATTGATAAGTACAGGTAAAAAAGTATATAATTCTACAATTTTGAATTGTCAGGCTCATATGTTAAACTTTATTCTGACCAATTTTGAAAGCATGAAGAATGTTTTGTCTGCAGTTTCTTCTTGTGAAGAAAGATCTACTAAATAATTTAGTTTCATCCATTTCACTGGTCACAACTCATTGTTTATGGTGTGTGTATAACTCAGGCGATATTTCTTCCAGGGCTATGGCCACTGGCACTGTTTTGACGAGATCTGCTTGGCTGCGTTCTCAGAACTTCCCAGATGATGGGGAAAAAATGAAACTTTAAATTCTCCTTTGGATAGAGATTTATTTTTTGGTTACTTTGCTGCACAGGTTATCAGAAAGTGTCACGGAAAGGGTAAGCTAACAGGAATCTTAAATTTCTAAGGGATTTTTTAACCATTCTTCCAATTTCAGCAAAAAACAAAATAAACCAGAACACAAGTACACAGATCTTTAAAATGAAATGGCAGAGGAGTTAAAAAAAAAAAAAGTCAGGAACCCCCTAAACTAAGTACAGTCCAATAAGTCGGAATAACTGGCCTTATTTCATGCCTCCACCAACCCTAACACTCCGTTTTCCTTCCAAAAAGTCTAAATCTACAAGTTTCTCATTGGCATCAGATAGTTTCAGACAACCAAGTTCTGAAAATTATTCATAAAGGTTACAGATTACAGTTGGAAGAAATCACTAATTTCCATGTTGGTAATTCCCTAACCACCACACCGGACTCCTACTCCCCCTAACCTTAAGCACATATTGTCCCACAGAATGACAGAACCAGTTCATCCTTCCCAGATTGGGAAAGGTTTTTATTCAAGGATGTTTTAGTGCCAAAGAAAAAAGATGATGCTTTGAGACCAATTCTGGATATTTCTTTCCTAAACCTATTTGCGACAGCGCCCAAGTTCAAAATGCTGTCACTTTACAATCTGTTACCTCTTATTCATTGTTTTAAGTTTCCTGGTAATACTAGACTTAAAAGATGCTTATCACATCCCTATTCATTCAGACAGCAGAAGTTTCCCAAGGTTATGTGCGTCTGGATTACATTATTGGTTCTCTGCCCTACCCTCTGGACAATCCACTGCATTAACAATGTTCACAAAGTATCTATCTCCAGTTATTGCTCATTTCAGACTACAGAGTATCCTTGTTTTTCCATATTTAGATGACCTGCTTATCTTTGTAGAAACATTTAAGTATCTGGAATCGGTCACTTGAATGAGAGATCTCTTATACCAGCTGGGATTCCAAGAGGGCATTCAAAAGTCTTTTTTTGACTCCTCCACACAGGATTGCTTTTCCTGGGGTGTCATCTAGACACCTCAGTTCGAACAGCTCTTCTCCCACAGGAAAACAATATAGATCTCTTTATCTAGATCTATTTCTAAGCTTTTCCCCTCAGACTTCAGTCACTGCAAGTGAATACCTCAGGATTTGGAGTCTCACAGCATCTATGATATTCAAGATTATCCATAGCAAGACTCCACATGAGAAAAATACAATGATATCTGAAAGTCTTTTTGGTCCCAGCATCAACATTCCTTTGTCATTTCAAATCCCAGTGTTGGGGTTTCTTAGAAGAGAAATCACTTGGTGGAAACAGCAAACTTCTCCCCGCGTAAATTCCTGCTCCATAGCAGTCAGTCACCACAGATCCTCAGACTTAGCTTGAGGAGCAGTTTCAGGAGGGATAGAAGTATAACGTGTGTGCAACACCACAGACAAATGCAAGCACATAAATATATAATAAATGCTTGCCATGACCAAGACACAACTTTCTGAATCATCTTTGGTCTCCTGGACCTTTTGAAGTTGTTACAGACAATGCCACAGTCATGTGGCACATCAACAAGCAACGAGGAACCAAGTAATACCCCCTTTGTAGACTAGTCATGATGGTTTGGAATACAGAGTCACAGCACGGTCTCACTCTACAGATATCTTGCACTGAATCCAAAGCAAAACTGTGTGATAAAAAGGACAAAGATGGGCCATCAAGAATGGAAACTAGATCAGGAGGTATTCTAAGATGTGATCCAGCTGTGGGGAGTTCCTCAATTAGACAAATCAACTTCCTCACTGAACAATCAGCTGGAAAGATTCAGCTCCAGGACTCCATTTAAGCAAGCCTGGAAAATAGATGCATTTTGCTGTCCTCAGAAAGGAATGTTCCTGTATGCTTTTCCACCCTTTCCATCGATATTCAGGGTACGTCTGAAGATTCAGAAAGAATCCTCTGAGATCAATATGGTGGATCCCTTCTGGCCCAGGCAGCAGTGGTTCTCCCTTTTTTTGAAACTGGCCAGGGACAATTATCAAAAGCTTTCTTACAGAATGGATCTACTCACACAAAATCCAGTGTGTCTGATACAACCCAACCCCATTAAACTTCAACTGACTCTCTGGATAATAGGGTCTTCAATTCCCTTTAGGCAACCATTTACTAAGGATGTGCACCAGGCAGTAATATGAGTAAGAAAGCCTGCTACTAGAAAATCAAATACTCACAAGTGGAAAAGATTCAGAGTTGGTGATTCTCTAGTTTTGCAATATTTGTGTCTGTTACTGTCCTACAGTCTTTCTTACTACTCTATCAAGACTGACTGGCCATTTCAGCATGTCTGCCCATGGATCCTCCTTTCAATGCAGGTCTCACATCAAAATGTTTCTGAAAGGGGTTTTGCATAAGAAGCCTCCATAAAAACTGGTTGCCCCCTCCTTGTGATCTTAATTTTGTGTCAGAAATGCTAACATTTACTTTATTTGAACCAGCTAGCTTGGTGGACTTAAGGTTCTTAACATGGAAAACTGTTTGATCGATTGCTCTGACCTCTGCAAGAAGAATATCTTTATTGCAAACTTTTACAGGAAGTCAATCCTGTCGTATTTTCCACAGAAACAGGGTTTCTCTGAGAACTAATACTTTTATGCCTAAAATGGTGTCCAAGTTTACATGGAGTTCAAACTATCCATCTCCCAGTTTCCTTTCCTGAAAATAAAAATGAGAGAGAAAGGACACTCCATACCTTGGATGTCCACAGACAATTCAGCTACTATCTTAACAGAACTAAATCTTTCAGATCTTTGAATCAGTTGTTAATTTCTTGCGAAGGTAAGGAGGGGACAACCTGTGTCAAAACGGAGTGCATCCAACAGGTTGTCTAAGGCTTTTACCTTTTGCTGTACTCACCACAACAAAACTATTCCAGGCAGGGTCAACCCCAACTCTACCAGGGCCTTGGCTTTTATCTATGGCTTTTTGAAAATGGCTGGATTCTAAAAGCAGCAACCTGGTCCTCTATATGTAACATTTACAAGGAATTACAAGCTTGACTCCTTCTCGTGCTCTAGATCAGGCTTTGCTAGGACCATTCTCCAGGGACATCTGGGCCTTTCCCCTTCCGTCTCCTAAATCTAGTAAGCTAGGGTATTCAACCCATATAGCTAAGCTTTCTACAGCAGTGAACAATATGATGAACATAGTAAAGTGGTGCAAGTCAACTTACCTAACAGTATACTTACGAGTGATCACTGTTGCAATAGACACTTCCTCACTCCATCCCTTTATCTCCTTTGGTGTGTTTATGCAAAGGTGTGGACATTTTGTTCTTCCTAGCATTGCCCTCTCAGGGCTCAGCCTACATCTCTCTATTAGCATTAAAGCTTGAAAGGGTCTGGTGCCCAAACCTTTTTTTTTTTTTTTTTTTAAATGTCTGTTCGAGGTGAGCTAACTAACGGTTTGGGCACTTGGAAAGTGTCCTGAAGCTTTGGAGCTGGCCAGTTGTTACATCCTGGCAGGACACAACTCGTATAGCAAACGCTACTGTAGCAGTGATCATTCAAACAACTACTGTTATGGTAAGTTTACTTTCACAACTGTACTAATATCTGCATGATTCTGTAGTTCTCAACGAGAAAAGAAAAGAGAGTGAATTTCAAAGATACGCTGAGAATGACTTAAATGCAGTGCAGAAAAAAAAAAGGCGACAATCAGAAGTTTGTCAGAGCAAAAATCATAAATCAGAAAGGATATGGCTTCTTACTTTTCTTCCATGAAAGGAAGGGAGGAAGTTGTGCCCAAAGTTTAAAGTTTACAAGATTATCCTACCTAACCTACTGACTACCCAGATGCGCAAGAGAAGACAAGTCACATCTTAGAGTGTATTGCAAACAGCAAGAACAATTGTCTATTAGTGATAGTATTATTACAGATACAGTAAGTGGTGTAAATTTGTGTATAATATATACTATAATTACAGCTCAAGTAAATAAGAAATATATGTACCATAATCACAACACAGTGCAGAAAACCACCACGTATATAACTCACATCTTATTCCAATTATGCTGAAAAGAATAAAAGACACTACTGGAAACAGTATGAAAAGTGCAATTAAGTCTATAATGTAAAGACAAAGCACACAGATTTTGTCAAAACAGAAAATGTTCCACAAGAAATTAATATGGAACTTAAGAAATCTGAACACCAATCTCTGCTGTTTCCAAGTGGTTCGTTTCCCAGGGAAAGGAGTTTGGCAGTCCATGCTTTCAGATGAATGGAAGTTTACTGAAGCAGAGTCGGCTGTTCGCGATTAGAAAGTGTGTTATTTCAGTGAGTAACAGTAGACCCATATAGATAGATATTACACATATATATATTTATATACACATACATATACACACACAGAAACACACACACAAGGGTCCCTATCAGTTGACTTGAGTTTTCAGAAACTCGAAATTCATATGCTCGAGAAAACAAAAGATCTTTTGAAAACACAAAGCATTTGAATGGAGGTCACGATACAGCGAGCATCGGGAAATTTACCCTTTTCTTCACTCAGAGTTGGTGTATATAATTTGCAGGGGGTGTGGGAGTGCAGTGGGCTTGCCCCCCTCTACAAACCTTACAAACACTCTTGCAGTGAAAGGAGTAGTCTTTTTTTTTCTCTTAATGATCCAGTTTTTGGTAACTCGATCATATGCTCTCGTCCATATGAATTTCGATTTTCTGAAAACTCGATCCCACACAGAGCCATATATACATATACCAAATATATATATATATATATATATATATATATATATATATATACATACATATACATACATACACACACACACACACGTGTGTATGTATAGATATATATATATAACTTTTTTTTTTTTTTTTTTTTTTTTTTTAACATTTGTTTACCGGGCTCATCCAACTGGATACATTTCCATTTTCAGCAGAGGCCCGGGGAGAAAAGCTCCACATTGAAGTTAATACAAAACAAATCATTTACATAAAGAAAGTAAGTAGTTAGTAAAATACAAACAGAGATATGGTTCAATCTAGATTATACTAATTGAAAATATATACTAGGAAGGACACTTACTCTAATTCTATTTACAGTATAAGATAGGGGAGTTTAGAAAACATTCATGAATATACTTAATTCAGTAAATATATACACATGCACAGTTCGATATTAATTAATATCAGAGGCTAGTTAACAAGGGAGATTTAGAGATTAGCATCTCAAGGGGAGTGAGTAGAGAGAGGTAAAAGAGGGTATTAAAAGAAGAGTAATTAGTAAAATCATAATATTAGTCGGGATTGATGCATGGGCATAACCAGAGTGTTTTACGATGTTGTTTGAGCTTTTGTTTAAAGAGGAAGGGTGAAGGAATGGAAGTTAGAGTAGTAGGTAGAAGATTCCAGTATTTACCTATGGTATTGGAGAATAGTGAGTCACCGGCGATGTTGTTAGACTTAGTTAACTTCACAAGAAGTTTGTTAGAGGAGCATAATGAATTTAGATTAGAATAGGGAGAAATACGGTCAGACAGTATAGGGGTATTTTTTGGTTGGTAAAATATCCTATGAACAAAGGTAAGTTGGGAAAGTAACAATGTGTTTTTAAGTTCTAGCCAGTTTAGTAGTTGTAGATTCTGACAGTGGTGAGTTCTGAATGGGTTTCCAGTAGCAAATCTAGCAATTCTATTGTATGCATTTGCTAGTTTAGTGAGATTATTTTTCTTTAGGTTAGTGTATATGGGTGAAGCATAAAGAAGAGTGGAAATAAGATGAGAGTGAGCGAGTGTAATTTTGGCCTTTGGAGTTAAAAAGGTTTTAATTCTATAGAAGGAGCCGAGTTTTCTATTTACGGTTTTAATAGTGTTATTAATGTGATTATCAAAAGTGAGGTTATTGTCAATTATAATACCTAACAGCTTAGTGGTAGAGTCAGGGGATATATGTGTGCCATTATTGGATTTAGTAGAGAAGTCTATGTGGGGGGACTTGCTATTAGGCCTGAAGAGCAGGAGTTTTTTTGTTTTTTTTTGGCATTCAAAAGGAGGCAACGTTTCAAAAACCATACCTCAACTGTGCTAAATACATTCTGTGTTAGAGTTTGTAGTTCAGAGGAGGTGTTAGCAGAGCATATGAGTGTAGAGTCGTCAGCATATTGAATGCATGTAGCTTGAGGTATGCTACATGTAAGTCATTTATGAATAAAGTGAAGAGGAGAGGTCCTAGGATGGAGCCCTGTGGGACCCCAAGAGAGACTGGCAGAAGGGATGAAAGTGTGTTTTCCCAGAGAACTGCCTGTTGCTAAGGTAGGAAGTGAACCAGTGAACAGCTTTGGTATCTAGAGAAAGAGATTAGAGGGTTTTTATGAGCATATTGTGGTTTACCATGTCACAGGCTTTTCACAGGACTATAAAGAGTGCTGATGACAGGATACTATTATTGCAGTTTCTATTGATACACTCAGTAAAAGATAGGAGAGCTGTGGTTGTACTATGAAATGGCCTAAAGCCATGTTGGCAGTTAGATAGTAAGTTATATTGAGTTAAGTGGTGCATTAGCTGATGGTGTATACATTTCTCCATAATTTTGCTAGGGGTGATAAGAGTGCTATAGGCCTGTAGTTAAAATACTCATTTGAGTTACCTCCTTTATGTAAAGGGATTATGTGGGAGATTTTCCAGATAGCAGGGATAGTTCCCTTCATTGATGGTTCTGTTTATAAGGATGGATATGGGATAAGCAACTGCTTCAGCTGCTTTTTGAAGGTATTCAGATGGTAACTGATCAGCAGATGGGGTACAAGGTTTAAGTTTTTGGATGAGTTTTAGGATATAGGTAGTAGAGATGGATTGTAGTTGGAATGTAGGGAGATTAGCAGATGTACAGGTGGGAAGGTTAGACTTGTCTATTGTGAGGTGACTTGCTAGTGAATTAATGGTGTCAGTGAAAAAGGAATTAAAGGCATTAGCAGTTTGATGTGAGGTATTCTTTTCAGCCCCTAAAGGGGAAGGTGTACTAGAGTGGCCTGGGTGTAGGAGTGAATTTAAGGTTGACCAGAACCTTTTGGGGTTGTCATAGTGAGTTTGCTGTAATTTACAGTAGTAGTTCTTTTTATCTATAAAAATGGCTTTTTTAGTGCTATTTCTTAACTGTCTAAAGGCTTGTTGGTCTGAAGTAGTTTTTGTAGTTCTCCATTTAGCCCAAGATTTATTCCTAAGTAGTATTTTTTGTCTTGTCTCTTTGGACAGACAGGGGGCAGGTTTAGATTTAACTCTGATGGATCGTTTTGGAGCATGTCAGTCAAGGACCGATAGGAATTTAGTATTGAAATATTTGATAGCTTCTTCAAGGGTTAGGATTTTTAGAAAATACCAGTTACAGGCCTTTAGTTTATTTTGGAATAATAATGGGTTGAAGTGTTTATTGCTACGTGAGATCCTGTAGGTAGGGGTGTAATTAATGTCACTCTTTTGTCTTATGATGTAAGTTAAGGTATGATCACTTACATCATCAGGCAGAGTTCCTACTGTATATGTTTGTTGCTGTTTGTTAGTAAGAATCCAATCTAAAATACTTTCTTTGTTGTTGGGTTTATTGATTCTTGTGGGATTATTGATTGTCTGAGTAAATCCATGAAGATTAATATATGAGGAAGGATTATTTGTATTGACAGAGGGCCAGTCACAATTAAAGTCTCCTAATATGATTGTTTCTTGTTAGTAGGTAAAAGATACCCAACTTAGGATATTCTCAATTATGGTATGATTACTGCCAGGAGGTAGGTAGATACAGATGATGTAGATTGATTTATTAGGATTTAGTTGTAGTTTAGAAATAAGGATTTCAGCCTTACTATCTTTTAATGGGTAAAAAGGTTGAGGGGAGATTTTTAGTCCATTTTTAAACAGAAGTGCTACTCCTCCACCCTTGCGTTTTATGCGGTCCATTCTCAATATGTCATAGCCAGGGGGAAGTATTGAATTGTCTTTAGTACCAGGTTTCAGCCAAGTTTCAGTAAGACAGAAGATGTCAAAGGAGTGAGTATCAAGGAGGGCATGGAGATGGGCAATCTTATTGTTAATACTTCGGATATTGAGATGTCCGATAAGTAAGGCATTGGAAACAGTGGTTAGTGTTGGGAGGGTAGAGCTTGAGATATTATAAGTTATGTCAGTGGAGTTATTAGTTGGTCCTGGGTTGGGGTGGATGTCACCATCGCTAAGGGTTGGAGTTTTTAGTTCTAATGATGGTTTGCACGAGAAGTTGGTTAGATATTTTAGTCTCCTTATATTTGGATTGTTGAAGTTAATGTGTGCAAGTCGATGGTATTTAGCTAGTAGGTAGTTGGGGATACATGTAATGTTTAAATGAGTATGTGTTTGGATAGGATATTGGATAGCTGTTTGTCTGCGACAGTAACTAAAGTGGTAATAATAAGCTTTTTCATAAGAAATAAGGAGATAGATCATGGTTAAGCTTAGAAAACATATGTATATGAATATTAGTTTGGTTAGGATAGTTTTAGATATGAGAGACATATTGCAAAGAAGAGTTATAAAGCCTTAAGGAGATAGAGTTAATAAGTAAGAACAAGTTAAAATAAAGGAAAGGTATAGTTTTCCTGAGTGGAGTAGTTAAGTGTATAAGTAAGTATACATATATATATATATATATATATATATATATATATATATATATATATATATATATATATATATATATATATATATATTTATATATATACTTACTTAGCCCCAGCCAATAGAAAGACTTCAAGCTAAAAAGTATGGCCGAGTCAGAGCCGACATTCGGCTTCGAACCCACGGGTAAGAATGTGAGGCCTAAGCTCCAGATCTTCCAGGACGGGGGAAGGAGGGGGGGTAATAATAAGTATATATATATACATATATATATATATATATATATATATATATATATATATATACATACACACACACACACACACACACACATATATATATATATATATATATATACATACATACATTCCCACACACACACACACACACACACACACACACACACACACAAGTGAGGTGGGGAGACAACCAAGGTTTAGGAGCTTGTACTGAGAATACATGGTTAGTGCTCTATAATTTGGTTTTCAGGGGGTGTTGAATGTTGGAAATTAGTGAGTAATTTGACTTCTAAGGTAGTAGGAGAAGGTTTTCGTTATCAGCAATGTAAGCACATGCACTTTCATCTGCCTTGCGTCTGTGCTCACAAACCTTTTTCTGTAAGCTTCAGGTGTTAACTTAAAACACTGTATAAACAAGAAGCTATGTACTCACCATAATGTTCGATGTATGTAGTCCATCTCGCCTCACATTCTTACCCGTGGGTTCGGAGCCGAATGTCGGCTCCGACTCAGCCATACTTTTTAGCTCGAAGTCTTTCTATTGGCTGGGCTAAGATGGTATCCCATGCTGCACTGCTCTCTACCCCCAGATCTAGTTTGCTGCGAGCACCAGCACTCATTCTCCATGCATAACACCACCTAAGGAAAGGAAAAACAAACCAAGAATGAAGGGAACTCTGAAACCAGGCCTAACCTCCAGATCCTCCAGGATGGGGGAAGGAGGGGGGGTAAGTAAGTATGTGAGGCGAGATGGACTACATACATCGAACGTTATGGTGAGTACATAACTTCTTGATGTTATGTAGTCCAATCTCGCCTACATTCTTACCCATGGGACAGCATCCCCAGCACCTTAATCCTGGGATGCTCAGTGGAAAATACTCCTGAGCACTGTGGAACCAAAGGAAGACCTGCCACTAGATACCACATCTAACTTGTAATGAGTAACAAAGGTGTGAAGAGATGCTCAAATAGCCACAGCACAAATATCATCCATAGACAATCTGGCCTGAAAAGCTGTAGATGTAGATACAGACCGGGTAGAGTGAGCCTTCACCCAGAATGGTAAATCTTTTCCCCCTGAGGTATAAATGAAAGAAATACAACTGGAAATCCACATGACTTTGGAAACAGGAGACCCAATTCTGTTTTCTGAAAATGAAACAAACTGATCAGATTTTCTGAGGTCTTTCGTTCTGTGCAAATAAAAACGTACTGTCTGTGCACATCCAATTGATGAAATTTGAATTCTGCCTTGTTTGAGAACTGAGGAAAAAACACTGGCAATTCAACAGATTGGTTAAGGTTACTAACTGCCACTACTTTGGGAAGAAAGGAGGGGTTTGGTCTGAGAGAAACCCTGTCCTTAAGAAAAATCAAGTAAGGGGGGTTTGATTGATAAAACTTGAAGCTCCGAAACGCGTCTGGCTGACATGATGGCTACCAAAAAGACAGTCTTCCAAGTTAAGAATTTTAAATCGCAAGTGGCTTCAGGCTCAAAGGGGGGTGAAGTAAGACCCTGTAAAACAAAGTTTAAGCCCCAAGGCATAACACGTTCCGAGACCGGAGGATGAAGTTAAGTGCCCTTCAGGAAAGCCTTACAGAGTCTATGTGCCATTAGACTAGGTTTGTCTGAGACATGAAAGGTAGAAATCGCCGCCAATTGGACTTTAATGGTTGCGGCCACTGAACCCTGGTTAAAAAGCATAGACAGGAACTCCAATACAGACGAAATTGGAGCTGTGCAAGGGTCAGTCATTTTGGCATGTGCCCAGATTGAAAACCTCTTCCATTTGCTGTAATAAATCTTCCTGGTCGAAGGCTTATGAGAGGAAGATAAAATATGAACCACCTCCAGCAAAAATTGGTGAAGCCTAACTAATGACGGAAGTGGAGTAGCCAGGCTGTCAACCGGAGGGTCCAAAGAGAGGGATGGAGCTGTCCTGACATGTGGGTCAGCAAGTCTGGTTGTGGGTCCAAAATCCAAGAAGCATCCATGAGATAGGGATGGAGAAAGGGGAACCAAATTTGACGAGGCCAGTGTGGGGCAAACAGAATCATTTGCTTCCCAAGGATTGTGCTTTCTGAATAACCTTTGACAGCAAGGAAACTTGGAGGGGAGGCATATAGCAGACCAGAGGGCCAATCATGGACTAGAGTGTCCCTGGGTGACTCCCCCTAAGGGGGGATCAGGGTGACGTAGCTGCTGCATTTGGCATTGAGGGGGCTGGCAAAAAGGTCACAGCAAGGCTGACCCCACCTGCGGAAGATCTGCTCTGCAACTAGACAGTTCAGGGACCACTCGTAAGGCATCAGAATAGCTCTGCTTAGCCTGTCTGCTGTCACATTGGACTTCCTCAGAAAACATTGGGAAGACACTGACCACTGCCACACTCACATGGCCTCTCTGCAAAGGGGATATGACTTGATTCCTCCCTGCTTGTTCAGATACCACACCACTGACATATTGTCTGAGTGGATTGCAATAGTCCCGAGAGGAAGAAAACTCTGAAGTGCTTGCAACGCTAGTAGCACAGCTCTCCTCTCCAGGACATTGATATGCAGATGCATCTCGTGCTCTTGCCACATGCCTTGGACTGTCCTGCCTAGATAATGCCCCCCCCCACCCCATCTGGGAGGCATCCGTGGTCACAGTGGCAACCGGGGGTGCAGGAACGAAGGGCTTTCCCACATTGAGTTTGTCAGCACGAAGCCACCAACTGAGATCCTGTTTGCACCTGTCTTGTGAGTAGAATAGGGTGAGAAAGTGGAAGATGTTGAAGAGACCACTGGGCAAAGAGTAGCCACTGAAGGAGCCTCATATGTAACCTTGCCAGAGGGACTAAACATAATCGTAGCAGCCATTGTCCACAACAATTGGAGGACCCATCTTGCCTTCACTCTTCTCAGAGGGAGCAACACGTAAACCTGTTGATGTAGGACTCTGATTCTTTCCTGTGGCAGAAACGCCTGCATGAGGACGGTGTCTAATTCGGCGCCTATAAAAGTGACACGCTGTGAGGGCAACAAGGCAGATTTTTCACAGTTCAATGTGATGCCCAACGGTTGACATAGGTTGATAGTAGCATCCCTGGTCTGAAGTAGTAGATGCCTGGTGGTGGCAGTAAGGAGCCAGTCGTCCAGGTACGGAAACACTTGGAATCCCTGCCGTCTCAAGTGAGCAGTCATCACTAACATGCATTTGGTAAACACCCTGGGGGCTGTGGTGAGACCAAAGGGCAGGGCTCAAAACTGAAAGTGACTTGCTCCCAGCCGGAAGCGTAGGTGAATTCTGCATGCCCTGTCAATCTTTATGTGGTAGTAAGCATCTTTGAGGTTGATGGAGCACATCCACATTTCCTAACAATGGGAGAATAGACTGAAATGTGACCATTCGGAACTTGGACTTTTGCACATGGGTGTTCAATCGGCTGAAATCCAAAATGGGTCTCAGGTCCCCTGTCCTTTTTGGTACCAAAAATAATCTGGAGTAAGTCCCTAATCCAATCTGGTCTGAGGGGACATGTTGGATGGCTCCTTTTTCTAGCAGCTTTGAAACTTGTGAAGCTGCGTAATCCCTTTGACTGGGTGGAACATCCGGGATTTTCTTGATTGGAGGGGGATTTGATGAGAAGGGAATGACATATCCTCCGGAAATTATTCGTAGAACCCATTGGTCCTGGGTGATATCTTGCCAGGCCTCCGGGTATAATGAGATTCGACCCCTGACTGGCTCCAGAAACACACAGTCGGCCTCCCATCAGGAGCGGTGGTAGGGAGAACCACGAAAGGAATTGTGGTCTCCCAAGTTGCGAGGGCCTCCTCTGCCCCTAGGGAGGCATCTCCCTGAATAACCACCCCCCTCCACTGCCTCTGGAGGGGAGCTCACCTTGTGCACCGGTTAAAAACCTCTGTGATTTCTTGAACCACATTTTGCCACCCCTTTGGGCCTTGGGATAAGGCCTAGAGGGAAGGGAAAAATGGAGTCCTACGGCAGACAGAGTTTTTCCCTCCTGCTCGCACCTAGTGAGAGTGTCTTACACCTTGGTTCCGAACAAAGAGGAACCATCAAATGGGGCATTGGTGAATGAAGACTTGAAGGCCTCAGCAAAATGACAAAGGCGCATCCAGGTCTGCCTCCTAATAACAACTCCTGAACTTGCTGCCCTACTCGCTCCCTCGGCTGTGTAGGAGATTAGCCTCATGGAGGAGTTTGCAATAGAATTGAGGGTAGACATCTGAACATTGACCTTCTGGGCCACCGCCTCAAAAACTTTACCCGTGAGAGTATCTCCGAGCTCCTTGAGGAGATCTCTCTGGAGCCGTGTAAAGTGTGATAAGTAATTCAGTGACCGTAAGGTGAAGGTCGCTGAAGAAAATGTACGCTTCCCGTACCGGTCCATAGTCCAAGACTCCTTGTTAGGGGGATGGACGGTGGAAGAAGTCTCAGCTAATTCCTTCTGGGTGGCAGCTGCCACCACCATGGCATCCACAGGGACTCCCTTGGATAGAAATTCCTTATCGGGAGGAGCAGACAAAAATTTATTGGGTCTCCTGGGGACTGGTTCCACAAATTCAGGGGTTTCCCCACACCCTTCGACAAACCAAATCCAGAAGCTCGTCGAAGAGTGGAGATACCCAGGAGGCGGAGGGCTGAGCACCAAAGGCCTTCAGGAAGACCGACTCCTCCTCGGAGAGGGCATTGGATGGCCAGTCACCTCTTTGCTTCAAAATCTCTAGGATGTCAGAGAAAGAAACATCCTCAGAGGATAACTTAGGGGACCCCTCTGATTCCTCGAGGTTGGTGTCTGATGTGAGAGACTCATCCTGGGAATCTTATGTGCTTCTTCTTGCACATTTTCTTTCTGGGTGGCTCCTCAGGCAAAAACCCTGAGGGGCCCTCAGAAATATGAGGCCACTCGTGGGGGTACCCTGAGGCCTTGGGACTCCACTGTCCCGAGATAGATGGCGATCAGAGACCTGCACCGGTGTTGTAGGGGACAGAATGACCGACCCGTATGATGCCGCTGACGACCTGGCTAGCGTGCTCCTTATGGCCTCGAAGGCTGGTCCTCCCAGATCCGAAGAACAACCAGCCTCCGAAGCCGAGACAGGAGTCAGGCTTCCCTGTGCCAAAGCGCCGAGAGGAAGACTAGGAGCAGAGAGGTGTCCCGAAGCCTCTCCCTCAGGTCTGACCAAAGAATCCCGAGTCCTGAACCCCGTGGACAGCACCAACAGGGTTGGAGCCAATGTCGGAACCGATAAGCCAGGAGGGGCTGTCAGAACTGACCTAGGGACATCACACGGAGCTGAGCACTCCGGCTACGAAAGCTGAGATGTGCTCGGAGGAGGAAGTACAGATGCAGGTTGAGGGACCGGCTCCGGAGCCGACTGTGTCGGAGCCAAGAACAATTTTGCCAGTACCGGTGACCGAAGAAGTCTCTGCACAACTCTATTAAAGTCCACATCTGATAAGGTCCTGGAAGATTTGGAGGATAGGGAAGGAGATCGAGACCTCCTCTCTGAAGGGGACCTGCGAGGAGGGGATACTGGCCTAATGCTAGGCGACCGGCTCCGAGTAGGCTCCAAGAAAATTGGAGCCGAAGCAGGTTCCATAACCACTGACACTTCCTGCGGCCCCGAGGACAATGGAGCCAAGGATGTCGATGAAGACTTTGCTATTTTCTCTGGTGGCTCCGAGGAGACTGATGGAGCCGGAGATCGCTTTTTTGATTTTGAAGATTTTGCCTTAGAGCTGGAAGCACTCTCCAGACCCTCCTCAAAGGAGGGTTTCAAAAGTCCCTTCAAAATCAATTTGTTCTTCCTTTCCTAAAGAACACGCGGACTAAAGGCATGACAGAAACTACATGATTCCTGGAGATGAATCACTCCCACTTAGTACACATAAACAGAGTGTCCATCAGTAATGGACATTTCATAACTGCACTTGGAGCACTTCTTGAAGCCCGAGGGCTTATGCTCCTTAGTATCTTTGGACATAGTTAACCTCCTCTAATTTAAACAGTTTTAGTCCACGAGAAAACTTTAGCACACAAGGAAAACAAGGGGACAGACTAGGTCCCCTAACTGAAATGGGCCTAGCCCGTTGGAAACAGCTTGTGGGATACTACAGAATACGCAATCAAGAAAAACATAACTTTTCCACAATACAGACAAGAACACACAATAGCTATTAAAATAGCTTTTTTGCAAAAAACTTCTCCGATATAAGAAAAAGGGTACTTAGCCACAGTCAAGAGCGAGACCACGTCCGAGCTGCATGAGCGACAAACGAGATCTGGGGATAGAGAGCAGTGCAGCATGGGATACAATCTTAGCCCAGCCAACAGAAAGAGTTCCAGCTAAAAGGTATGGCCGAGTCGGAGCTGACATTCGGCTCCGAACCGACGGGTAAGAATGTAGGCGAGATTGGACTACATAATATCACTGCTTTACTTTGTCATAGTTTAAACAATCAATAGACAATTTAGACACAGCAGTTACAGCTTTACCATGGAGTAAAGGGGTCAGGAACTGTACCCAAAACCTGTGGTCAATATCATACTGTTTACATAGTCTTTCAAATATATGAATAAAGTTATTAAAAATTATCACCCTCTATAAACTGTGAAAGAAATGTACTGACCTTTATTGCTTCTGGGGTCCAAGTATTCCCTTCCCCATTACCTCCATGTCTCTGTCAAGAGTCAGCATCTCCCTATCATGTTGACACTGCTTCTCATTTTCTTCAGCTACCAAACTCTGCAGTCTCTCTGTTGATTCTAATTCCAAATGTTTGGCCTCCAGTTCGAGTCTCTAACTTCAGATGGATTTGTAAGTCCTCTGAGGAAAAGGTGAACTGTCCTGTTTCTGAGGGCTGCAAATTCCCAACACTAGATGCTTATTCTCCTGGTTGCTAGTCTTGGCTGCGACTAACACTGAAATAATTTCCTCTTTAGTCAGGTTGGTATGCACCAGTCCTTTGGCTTCACACATGTTGGCCAACTGGTTGTTTGCCCGCTTGCCATAATCCTCTAACAAAACATATATAAAACTGTTGTTGTGATAATGAAACTCTGAATGTTTACCTTGTGGCTGCTGAGAATATACACACCTTCAGCGACAACTACCAACAGGCTGCAGAAGTTCAATTAATATCCCACCACTGCTCACCAATATGTGGCATCCCCTCTCTGGGCCAGTAATTAAGGAGCCTGAATCCTCACAACTGACAATAAAGAGGGACGTTTACTTGGAACAAAAATAGATACACACAGTATTTCCACATGCAGCTTTCTCCACCAAGCACAATTTCCCTTAAGAGCACATAGGGAACGCACTCAGGGGTCTTGATTTCTCTCTCCAGGGCCTCAATGAGACTCCCAATTGGCACAGTTAAAATGTTGAGTCCTCAGCAGAGTATCCAAACTAAGTCCTCCAGTACCATCTCTGTGAAACCAGTGCTTTGTGTCCCTGCTCCAAGCAGATGACAAGTGCTCTTTCAGATGTGATTTGCACAAACACACACACACACACACACACACACACACACACACACACACACACACACACACACACACACCTGGGAAAGGCTGGCACAGATTTACTAGCTATGCCCTCTTCTGCCCAGATTATAAGGTAGGTACACTGCCACCAGATATTCCAAAGCCAGCTACTCTAAGGCTCTTACAAGGGTACCCAATTATAATGAGTGAAATTAATATTAATACCAATGATAGTGTTTGACCAATGCAGTAAGGCTTTCGGGAGTGGCCACAGAGTCAACAAATAGATATAAGTACTCTCAAAGGTTAAAATAGTCTCTAAAGGACCAGCCACAATGAAAAATTTAAATATATTTAATTATAAATAAAAAAGAACATGAAAATACTAAATATCTACTTACAATAAATACCAGAGTTTCAATCACAGGAAATATTAAGAACACACAGATGAACAGATTCACCCAAATAAAGAAAAAAGTACTTAACTAATTTCACTATATTTTCTTGATCAACCTAAAAGACTTACTATTCCCTAGTTCATGTAGTAGAGCAAGGCAAGATGAAATAGCTCAGTGGTCTTCTTTCTTTGTCAGGTTCCAAAATCAGACTGCTCAGAGACTTCAGTCTAGTCTAGTATTAAAACATCACTTTTGCCCTGGATTACAGAATGACATCACATACATCTGGCCATCTGACTTCTGGTTCCCATACTAGCCCCCTTTCCTAGCAATTGACACAGAATCTTGCTCATATGTGTCAATAATGCACACACAGAGCTTTGCTAAGATCTGTTGCAGCTTTTGGAATTCATAAAACAAAAAAACACTTCCAATCTTCCTACAGGAGCTAATAAAACATTCTCTGGTACAGACGCTTCATCTCTGTCTGCAATCAGAAGTGTAACATACAATCTTTATGGTCTAATTTAACTTCATGCTATTTTTAAAGTTAACTGGATCTGAGCTTAACCTCTTGTCTTCCTCTATCCCCTGTTACAATATTAATTTCATAAGTTATAATACAGTCTGACACACAGGTGTACTTTTCTGTCCAGCAGGACACACTGTTGGTACATTTTTAATATAAACAGCTTTACAAATACATTTTTCAACACATGCATCTGTACAAATCAGGTTGATATACAAAATGACATATAATCCTTAACAAAACTCCAGCTAGCTATACTGGCATATGTTACACATCCATAGCCCTAGTTCTCCTGGCATAGCTGGCAATACCTCACATCATCACATGTATAAGTACATAACACACAGACATGACTGCATGTGTATACATGAGTATATGTTGAGTTACCAGAAGGCACAGGCATAAAACTACAGGTGATCAATGCTGGCAAGTCAAAGCCAATATGTTGAAAAACTGAAGAAATTGAAAAAAAAAAAAAAAACACAAAAGGAAAAAGCTTAATTTTGCAATCCGGTCGTGAAAATATCACACACATTCAGATATAATTTTAGTAGTAGTGCTACAGAAACCATTCTTCTACTGTAAGGTGCAGGGTTAGCATACTTCAGATAAGGTGATATACCTCCTTACTACTATGTGCTAACCCTCACCCTGCACCTTACCTTAGAAAAACCTTTTCTGTAACACTACACTACCACTACACAAGACTAACTCAAAAACACAATCTATTCCCTTACTTAACCCTTACTCTAACCCTAACAGACATACTCAAACAAAAAATGTCCAAACCCCTAATGCAGATGCCTTCATTATACCTTAAAGTTTCAGCTTTAGTATCCCAAGCCCATACTTACCTTACCTGCATGTATTCAGTCTTCCTTCCTCTCACATCTCCAACATTCAGTGGAATACATGACCACAGTTCATTCTCTCTGTCTACTAACTGAAAGACGCTCAAAAACATTATTTGTGTGTGTATCTACTGGACCATCTATTTCAGGGATCAGAAATGCTGTTTTAAAGTGCTACATATACACCATATATTATAGTATAAATTAATGGTGAAGTCTACAGACAGCATATTATGTGGTAAAAGCATGCAACAGCAAAGTTAATGTGGACCACCTGAATATTTGTGGTTAAAACAAGTGAAAAAGTCCACAACATTACAGATGCTTGCCTCTCATGACCATGAGTGGAGAGTCTTGTGGGACTGTCAAAAAGCAGCTGTGGAGTGCCAGGAGACATGTGTGGATTTACTCACAAATTATCAACTGTCTGTCTTTGAATTTATCCAAGGAGTACCACCAGTACATCTCAATGTAAATGAGGCAGCTTGGCCAGGACTGGTATACAAACATTTTTATCTGTAAGGAATCTTGTAACTCCACAACACAATTAAATAAAGCAGAACTATAACCAACCAGAAACACAGTAAAGCAAGAGAGTGCTTAGTCTTCCTTTCTAGGTAACAAATGAACTTTGTTGATTCCTTACTGTTATTAAAATGCACTCAAGTTGTTTCCGGTCACTTATTATATGGATATATGGGTTCTTCCATATACATCCTTTTTGCATTTCTTCAACAGCTGTACTGTTAAAAACCTCTGTCTGGTTAACAGATCAGTTGACTGAAGGTGCCTGTGGGAGAATGCTATAACAGCAATGATGGGAAATAAGCGCTTTCCCTGCAATTTCGAGAACTTGAAGTTGGTATACAACTTGGAGAGGGTGTAGGGGCACAGCCCTCCCTAACATGAGTGGTGTAGGATGGCTGTCACCGTGCAAAAAATCAGTATTTTTTTATTTGTATACTACAAATGCTCTATGTTTATGTTTTGGAGCATGCATATCAAACTTTCGGCACGCTGAATTCCTTTCAGTTTTTGTCAGCTGCTACTACAATGTTTTGCAGCATCAAATATATGTATGCACATGTATGTGTTTGTAAAGAAAATTTGTTTTTTATACAACTTGCACTATTTTTTTTTTTATCAAAACCTAAAGATCTTTTTTAAATCGCAAGAAATACAACATCCATGACCAGGACCAGTTTTACAATGTGTGTAAAGTTTCTTTTTTATTAAGTATATACAATTGTATGTACAGTAAACCACTACCCAGGTTACTTTATTTCTATTAGTACTAGAGCAGTAAGAAATTTGTTAAAAAGTTGTACGTAACACACTTACTGCAAGACAATGTGAATTACTACAATAAAATGACAATGTCTATAAAAAATTTCTATGCACAGTTTTTCTCTGAAACTGATTACATACTGCAAACCAGATTCTTTTGGTAGAATTCCATGCCTGGAGTCTTTTATTTTTTCAGGTATGTCAGTGTCTATATACTAAGATTTGTTGGTCTAAAATGACAGCAAGTGCCCTTACTGAGGCAGGCAAGTGTGTCACTGTATTAAGCCTCAGGGAACTCACAGCAGAACTGAATAAACAGGTGTAAAAGAATAACTAAAAGAAGATTCTAGTCTCAAGTTCAGGAGGCATGGCGTCACCAGGCTTCCTGATCCGCCTCTGCACCACCAAGACAAATGCTGTCCATTACAAAGAATCCTTTCTAGTCACACTTTGGAGCTACATGCTAACGCTGCCCACAACCGTCCACCACCAAAATCTAATTACCTCAACATACAGCATTACTTCTAGTAATTGCGTTGTTCATCAGCAGCACAGAAGTCCCACAATTTACCCGACAGTTCATTCTACGTACAGAATAGCTGAAATGTGTCCAGCTGTCTACTACTAATGCACAGAAAGCACTGTGAATGCACACAATCTTCACAACTTGAATACTTACAAGCTATACATATTTTCCTTACATTTGTGGACGTTGGAGATTTAAGTGAGGAAAAACAGAACTGCTAAGTGCAAGACAGAGTTAGGCTTGAAAGGAGCGAGTCCTGGTCCATCAAAATATTCTCATAAGGGTGTGAACACTGCACCTGCGTTCACTGTCTGATCATCTTATTCTCACATCTTCTGCCTTTGCTTTATACACTTCAATGCCTCTCAGTCTGACTAAGAAAAATGATTACACAGCATAACTGCACAGAATAGTACAGTTGTGTACACCTACCATAAATGTAGATGTTCGAGTGTAGTCACTGTTGCAGTCATTACATTTGGGTAATCCTGCTGTCAGGTTGCCCTCAGTCGGCCTGAATTCCAAAGTCCTGGGTCCTGTGTCAGCTGCTGTCGCCCCTTCCCTGACGTCAGGGGTATAAAAGATGCGTCCGACGCCATTTTCATTAGTTTTTCTTGCCCCAGATGTCAAATGCCCCCTAAAAGGGAAGCAAAAATGTATGTGTATATATATATATATATATATATATATATATACATATATATATATATATATATATATATATATATATATATATATATATACATATATAGATATAGATATATATATATATATAAATACATGCACCAATATAAACATTACCTTCATCTACAACCAAATACACCACATAGGTTGTATAAATCAGAGAAGGAAAGATAAGTTCCATCAGAAGAAAAAGGGGGGATGGTGGGTGGGTAACCTGGACTGCAACAGTGAATACACTCAAACATCTACATTTATGGTAAGTGTACACAACTGTACTATGTTCTTCGTGTTTCACTGTTGCAGTCATTACATTTGGGTAGAGTCCCAAAGCTATGGATGGGAGGTGGTAGATGACAGTGCTTTGTAAAGGTGTGCAATGAACTCCCAAGTAGCAGCCTCTAAAATGTCCTTGGTTGGTACTCCCTTGAGAAAGGCTGCTGAAGTGGCTGCAGCTCTGGTTGAATGTGGCCTAATGCCCTTAGGCACTGGCTTGCCATGGCGTAAGTAGCAGAAACAAATGCAGTGGCCTATCCACTTTGAAATAGTCTGCTTTGAGATAGCCTTTCCTTGTGATCCTGCAGCATATGCCACTAGTAATTGTTCTGTCTTTCTGAAAACCTTGGTTCTGGCAAGGTAGAATCTAAGCTGTCTGTGTACGTCCAAAGAATGCAGAATTCTCTCCCCTTTGTTCTGTGGATTTGGATAAAAAGTTGACAGATGAATGGCTTGGTTAAGAGCCACACTGGACACCATCTTGGGCATAAATGTTGGGTTTGTCCTCAGAGAGACCCTGTCTGGATAAAAAATGATAAAAAGTTCCACAGCCATGAGTGCCTGTAGCTCTGAAACTCGTCTTGCAGAAGTTATTGCTAGGAGCAGAGTTGTTTTCCAAGATAAAAACTTTATATCAGCAGTAGCAGCTGGCTCAAAAGGAGGCAGGTTGAGTTTTTCCAACACATAGTTGAGGTCCCATGCAGGCAATGGTGATCTCCTTGCAGGCCTTAAATTTTTGGCTCCTCTGAAGTACTGCTTTAATAAGGGATGAGAAAAGATTGGTGGCTCTGTATTGTAATGAGCCAAAATGGCAGAGGCATGAATTTTAATAGATGAAAAAGATAGGCCTTTGTCCAGCATCTCAGTTAAGTATTGCAAACTCTGAGGAATATTTGGCACAGCTGTATCAGTCCCTTGTGACTGGTTCCAAGCATAGAATCTCTTCCATTTTCCAGTGTAAGATTTTCTAGTACTAGGCCTTCTGGCTTTCAAAATGACATCCATCACAGCTTTACTGAGAGGTGTGTTTTGTATGACTACATGATCCACCATGCTGCCAGGTTTAAAGTCCCGAGTTGGCTGTGCAGGATCTGATTGTTTTGCTGGGACAGTAGATGAGGTATTTGAGGTAAGGTCCAAGCTGGGCATTGAGATAAGTTCCTTAGTATTGGATACCAGTACTGGCGGGGCCAGTCTGGGGCAATTAGTATAATCTTTGGCTTCTCCTGTCTGACCTTTAGGCGTACTTTGGGTAGGAGAGGCACTGGGGGAAAGGCATATACTGATAGGTTTTTCCAGCTGAAAGATAGGGCGCCCACTTTCCATGCTTGTCTGTGATAAATCCTTGTGCAGAACCTTTTTAGTTGGTAGTTGTGAGGGGAGACAAATAGGTCTATGTCTGGGCATCCCCATTGGATTTAAGCTTGCACCCAGGAATATTACCTCTTGAGAGGGTACTAGTTTTGATTTCTTTTCGTTGACTGTGTACCCTAGACATGTCAGAAGTCTTTTCACAAATGCCAGATGCTGTAGAAGAATGTCCTTGTTCTCTGCTTAAATTAGACAGTCGTCCAAGTAAGGATATATATGTATTCCTCTTTGTCTGCAAAATGCAATTACTGGTGCCAGGCACTTTGTGTAGACCCTGGGTGCAGTAGATAAGCCAAAGGGCAGTGCAGCGAATTAGTAATGCATTGAGCCAGCCTTGAATCTGAGGTATCTTCTGCATACTTGTCTGATTGGGACATGCAGGTATGCCTCTTTTAGGTCTAAAGTCACAAGCCAAGCGTTCTTGCCCAGCATGGGTAAAAGCTGTTGCAAAGTCAACATCTTGAATTTTGGTATATCCAGGAATGTGTTCAGAATAGATAGGTCCAGTATTGGCCTCCAGGCCTTGTCCTTTCTGGGTACCAAGAACAGTCTTGAGTAAAATCCTTGTCCCTGCTCTTGCTCTGGTACTTGTTGAATGGCCCTCATGTCCATGAGGGATGAGACTTGTTTTTGTGCCTCTGCCCATTGATTTTATGGCAGATCTGGCCAACCGTTTGCCTTTGGCAGGGTATTGAAATGTAACTTGTAGCCTTGTGACACGATATTTAGAACCCACTTGTCCTGGGTTATGATGTGCCAATGTTGAGAAAAAAGTGCTAATTTTCCCCCTAAGGGTGTTGCCAGGAGATAAGTGCTTGGTGCAGGCAGGGGGAAGTCATTGGGACTGTTTCCTGTATGGTTGAGATTTGTCTTCTCCAACTTTGGAGGTAGAGGCACCCCATTGCTTTGACCTGGATGAAACTTGTGCCTGGGATCTGCCTCTAGGGCATCTGGGTCTGCCCCTTTGAGGTCTGTCTGACACAGGAAAGGACCAATTCTTTGTTGGCCAGTGTCTACTAAACCTAGGTGGTTGTACTTGTAAAAAATCTTTGACAGTTTGCATAGATTTAGCTTTGTCCTCCATTTTCTTTAACACCTCTTCTACCTTAACACCAAATAAAGTATCATGCAGTAAAGGTGCATCTAATTTAACTTTGATATGATCAAGCAGATTGTGTTCCTTTAACCAAGCATGCCTCCTAATTACAGAACCTGTAACTGCGGCCCTGCAGGAGGCCTCCAAAGAATCAAAACCACATTGCAAAGTATGCTTTCCAACTTGTTCAGCTGCATGCAATAAATCCTGCATTTCATTGTTTTCTGCACATTCAGAGTTTAACAACATTTTCTGTTTAAGCAATGCCATGACATGTTGCTGATATTTGAGCATATGAAACTGACAGTTTAAGTTTAAGTTTATGGCCAAGGTCGCAGATGTGTATACCATTTTTCCCCATCTATCCAGTGCCCTAGAATCTCTGTCAGAGGGGGTAGGTTTTTTTGCAGCGGAAGCCTTAACTCCCTTAGGACCCTGTGAAATAGTTTCTGGGTCTGCAGCAGGGTTTTTAAAAAGGAATTTATGAGAGTCAGGAACCCTGTAATATCTGTCAGGCTTAACAGGGGCTGGAGATAAGGAGTCAGGGGTAAGACTAGACTCCGAAAACACATCATCAACAATGTCTAGTACAGGTGGAATGGCTAGTGGCCTGTGTTGAGGTGGTAAAAGGAAATCCCTGAGCCTCTTTTTAGATTCTGAAAAATCTTGGCTCTCCCAGTGGAAATGCTCCCTCATAGTATGCAAGGTTTCCCCCAAAAGAATAGTCCTCTGGAGGAGAAGCTGAAGGTATACATTCTTCAGCATCAGAATCCTCATAGGGGGGAAAGAGAATATTCCTGATCAGAAGAGGAATCAGAAGAAATGGAAACCTGATCTGAAGATTCATAGTCAGTCTCTTGCCTAGGCCTCTTATCAGGAGGGGGATGGGAACCCCTGATCAAGGTAATCAAGTCTTCAGCCATTTAAGCATCTGTTTTTGGGCATAGAGGCCTGACCACGTGGCTCTTGAGTTTCTTTGCTTTAGAAGGTGCTTTAGTCTTTGCCTTTGAAGCTGAAGTCGGTTTAATATATAGATGTTTAGGTCTGAATACACCCTCAGAAGCCGGTGCCTGCTCAGCGGCTCTGGACCCATCTGAAGGAATAGTATCCGAGGCTCCAATACCTTGAGTTTCCAGCAGCATGGTCGGCTCCACATGGGAGTCGGTAGCGGCCTGTGACTCTAAAGTAGCGGGCGTCACGGGCTGTGAAAGCACCTCACTGAGAACCGAGAAGCTTCGTCGTCGGTTTTGGGCCTCGGTTGTCTATTTCTCTCCTTTTCTTTGCGTTTTTTGTGAACTCCAGTAGTCGGATAGCTATCAGACGACATTTCCGGATAATTAAACCAGCATCCAAAATAGTTTAAAGCAAACTCATACCGACGCTTAATAGTACGTTGGTTAAATCTAGCACAAAACCGACAACCAGAAACGTTGTGATCAGGGCCTAAGGCAAGGAATACAGTAAGTAAGTAATCCTTATGAGGTATTTGCTTTCCACAAGAAATATAATTATTTACTTTTTCTGACATCAGTCTGGAGCAAGAAAAATGTTTACCCAACGGGGTACTTAGCTTTATTGAAGACTTCGGATCTGAAACTCGAACACGAAAATCTCAAGAGTCGGACGACCAGCACTTGCGAACTGCTTCTGCTTCAGGCACTGCACGGCAAGAAAGACTAAAGAAAATGGCGTCGGCCGCATCTTTTATACACCGGACGACCTGACGTCAGGGAAGGGGCGACAGCAGCCGATGCAGGACCCAGGACTTTGGAATTCAGGCCGACTGAGGGCAACCTGCTAGCAGGATTACCCAAATGTAATGACTGCAACAGTGAAACACGAAGAACATGTTATGAAAAGTAAGAAACACTTGGTGCAGTTTCTGTCCACTCCCATTCTTGATGCATACTTAACAGGGGAGTGAACAGGACTACTGCTGCCCTCTTCAAACAGCCTTGTAACACCATAACTAAATACAAAATCAAAAAGAACAAAACATTAAGGGGGGGAAGTGTACATATAACATACATGGTTACTGTAATCTAGTCATGGATCACTTTAGTTGAGACAGGAAAAGACTATTAGTAGATTTCTGTTGTGCCAAGCACTGCAGTAATGTGCTGCAAATGTGTTGGAGTAAGATGGTCTAAAAGTGGGAACAGGAAATCTACCCTTTCCCCACTGCTCTGAGATCACAGAGCAGTGGGGAAAGGGTAGATTTCCTGTTCCCCACTGATCACAGAGCAGTGGGGAATAGGAAATCTACCCTTTCCCCACTGCTCTGTGATCTCAGAGTTGGTATACAGTATAAGGGTTACAGCCCCCACATTTGGGGGGGGGGTGCAGGGGACTCTCACTTGTTTTCTGCAGATTTTAAACAATACATTTCATAGATGTGTTTTTCCCCCCAAGTGAAATATATACTGTGACCTTAAGACTTAGACAAAACCTACTACAATCAAGTAGAAAACAGCGAGAGAGAAAGAAAACCAGCTCTGAAAAGGGCATGTAAACTACTGTTTCACCTTATGCATATTACACTCTTATTTTCACCCACTTCCTCCTAAAATGCTTTATATCTACCTCATACTATCTTAATTCCCATACAGTCCTTGACTATACAGCCTTACCGGGAAGGGTCTTCATGCACCTAACCCATTGCACATGAGAAAACATTACCTCATACTACATGAAGTCATCCTGATTCTACTGTCAAATCTTTAAGGTGCTTAAAAGTTTCTATGAAAGCTCTCTCAACCTCCTTTCATTAATTTATTTTTGGCTCTTTTGCTTTTTTGCTTCTCTCATAACTTAGTGCCTAACTAATGCCTACAGTAGTCTCACAAAGTCCCTTTTATGAGAATGAGGGTTATATGCCAGTGTGAGGACCAAAGGACACCAAACTAAGAATGCGGGGAAATTTTCTGAGTGCTCTGCAATGTAATAAACATCTACACTTACGTGCTGCTAGTGTTTTTCCTGACCTCTGTAACTTGCTAACAGTCCACAGTGACAGCCCCCTATTGGAACTGATGGCACAAGTCCCGTTAACCTATTGTCAGCCTCCCTCCCCAGGCAGCTCTCCACATCTCCCACCTGTTACTCAAACCCAGGTTATAAGTGGCATGAACTCACACCCTGCTGGTCCATACCGGGTTAATATTTACTTTATTTACTCTCTCTTTATGCTGTTTCTGGGACAGACCTAGCACTACTTCTGTTGCACTTTCATTAACAGCCTCATCTCTACATCTTTACAGAGATGGTACCTCCAGATGAGTCGACAGTGAAACATGCAGTCTCATAACTGTTCACAAAAAAAGATCTTTCTTTTTATTTTTAAACTGGAAATGCATCTTCATTTCACAAGTTACTAAAAAAGCTTGGAAGAATGCAGAAATTTCTCATTTGATACAATAACTCCAAGTCTTTCTCTGTTCTAATGCAAAATGCACTTCATTCTGACTCCCTTACATTTCCAAGATTTTCAATTAGCTGAATCTGTAAATGAACAATGTGATGTCCCCTCTCTGGGCTAGTAATCATGGAGCCTAAATTCTCACCACTGACACTGGAGAGGGACGTTCACTTGGAACAAAAATGGATAAACCCAGTATTTCCAGATGCAGCTCTCTGCATCAAGCACAATTTCCCTTAAGAGCACACAGGGGGCAGACAGTCCAGGATGTGGATTTATCTCTCTCTAGGCCCCCAATAATGCTACCCACTAGCACAGCTGTAGAGCTGAGGCCTCAGCCAAGTGTCCAAACTTAGTCCTTCACCACTCTCTCTGTGAAACCAGTGCTCTGTGTCCCTGCTCCAAGCAGCTGACACATACACTGGCATTTGATTTTCACACACAAACACCTGGAAATAGGCTGGCACATACTTATTAGCTATGCCCCCTTCTGCCAGACTATAAGGTAGCTATTGCCACCAGACACTCCAAAGCCAGCTACTCTAAGGTTCTTATAAGGGTACCTAATTATACTGAGTGAAATTAATAAATACTCTCAAAGGTTAAAATATTCTCTAAAGGACTAGCCACAATGAAAAGTTTAAATATATTTCATAATAAATAATAAAAACATGAAAATATGGAATACAATAAATACCAGCATTTCAATCACAGGAAATATTAAAATAACACAGAAGAACAGATTCATACAGAAACAGAAAAACAGTACTTAACTAATCTCACTGTATTTTTCTGTCTCATCTTAAGAATTACTATTCCCTGGCCACTTACTAGAGCATGACAAGATGAAGTAAGCAAGGGATCCTTCTAGGTCAGGTTTCAAAAACAGAGTGCTCTGAGACTTCAGTCTCATCTAGTATTAAAAACATTATTTAAGTGATGGATTACAGAATAACACCACATATATCTGATCTCTGGTTCCTATGCTACCCCCTTTCCTAGCAACTGACCCAAAATCTCACGTGTGTCAATAATACACATACACACACACACATACACATACACAGCTTTACTAACATTTATTGCAGCTTATGGAAGTCATAAAACAATTTCAAACATCTACCCTTCCAGAGTTGCAATTTGTTCACTACTAAAGACAATACAGAAGGCTTCCTACTACTCATTTCCCCAGACATTTTGTCTCTGGCTGCAATCAAAATTGTAAGATGCAATCTTTATGTCCTAAATTAATTTAAATTTCACACTATTTTTCAAAGTTAGCTGGACTGAGATTAACCTCTTTTCTTCAAGTATTCTCTGTTAACATGCATGCATTTCCCCAGTTACAATAGTACAGTTTGATATAAATGTACATTTATATTCTGTCCAGCAGGACACACTGTTGATACATGTTCAACACAAACAGTTGTACAAATCAGTCTGGTATACAAATGACGTACAATTCTTTACAAATTTCCAGCTAGCTGTGCTGACATATGTTACACATCCACTGCCCTATTTCTCCTGTCATAGCTGGCAATACATCACATCGTCGCTAACAATACAGATGCAGCCTGTAAGCTCAAACATTTTTTCTTGCTTTTCAGCTTGCTGGCTGCTTTGTGATTAAGACTACAGTATAGCAGAGTCTGGGAGTTTGCTCTTTCCAAGCTATTCCAAGATCTTGGAGTTGGTATACAGTTAACAGGTATTTGCCCTTACAAATAAAATTGTTTTTTTTTTTGGAGGGGGGGGGGTGCAGTCTTTGAACTATTGTGTTCACACTTTTGAGCATTTGACATTTGCTAAGACAATCTGACAACAAATGTTAAAAAAAACATTTTTTGAAGGTGAAAGCCCCCCTCATTTCTGATGTGAGCTGGTGGCAACCCTCTTTACTCAGATCATGCAATCAACCACACTTAAGTCTACTCAGTCACTACAGGCACAGAAATAGAAATCACCCCAATGGTGATTTTCTACATGAAACAATGACCGATGAGTTCAACATTGGCAAACTGAAACAGACTATTCAAAACCTTATCCAGTTAACCATTCATAAAATATAAGATAAAAGAGAGGCAAATAGAGGTTCTTCACTTTTCTCCAAGATGGTCTGAAATCTACATTTCCTCTCAAAGCAAAGTACTTTGCCATTTTATTCATTAATCTCTAGTGTCACAAATTTGCCCAAAACTCTGATTCTGCAACATCATGTGTAATCCTCTGAAAACCATATCAGTTCTGTTACACGTTTGTGTAAAACAACCATAACTTTCCTAAAATTTTCTCTGCAATATCACTTGCATAACTATTTGAGATATACATCAAAGTGTGTTTAACCCAGCAGAAGCATTACAGTTAATACAATTCTCCACCACAGAATCCATTAACTGTTGCTTTCTGTTTTGTAGCCACCTGGTTTCCATCTGCTGGCGTACTTCAACAATTGCCAGCATATGATAAAAAGTTTTCTTACAATTGAATTAGCAAAACAAATCATCACTTAAGTTCTCAGATGGAAGAGAAGCACAGCAACTAGTCTCCACTGCAGTTATCCCATCAGTTGAATTTTATTTATGCTCTGATAATCAGAACGCCTAACTGGGCCGAACCTCTTTTCGGCAGAGGCCCAGTAGAAAATCTCTACAAAAAGCACACCTTTGTTGTACAGAAAAGCGTATCAAGAATAGAAAATATGATGCACAGTTATACTATTGCCTGGACTATCTAAAAGAACATGTGAATATCAGTTCAGTGTCATACAAGAAAGTACAGTTTTGTACCTACTATAAATGTAGATGTTCGAGTGTATACCCTGCTGCAGTCATCACACTTGGGTTATCCTGTCGTCAGGCGGTCCCGCAGTCAGCCTGAATTCCAAAGTCTTGGTCCGGCGTCGGTTGCTGTCGCTTCTTCCCTGACGTCAGTGGTATATAAGAGGCATCCAACGCCATTTTCTTCAGTTTTTCTTGCCCCCGATGTCAGGTGCCCCCCCAAAAGATGGTTAGTAGATAGTACCAATAATAAAAGCTTAGCACAAACAAAACATCCCTCCAGCTATAAGCAAATACACCACAAAGGTTGTATCAGATTTTAAGGTATTGAAAGGTTTTAGTTAGGTCAGAGGGGATGGATGGAGGGTAACCTGGACTGCAGCAGGGTATACACTCGAACATCTGCATTTATGGTAGGTACAAAACTGTACTATGTTCATCGTGTTACCCTGCTACAGTCATCACACTTGGGTAGAATCCCAAAGCTAAGGATGGGAGGTGGAGTCAAACAGGGTTAGAGGAGGCTAGAAGGCCCTGCAAAACTGCAGTGGCGAAGCCAGCTCTAGTCTTAGAGTGAAGTGGTAAGTGATAGTGTTTGGTGAAGGTGTGTACTGAACTCCAAGTTAAACTTCCAGAATATCCTTGGTTGGCACCCCCCTGAGGAAGGCTGTAGATGTAGCTGCTGCCCTGGTGGAGTGGGGCCTTATGCTAGCAGGAACTGGTTTGCCATGATGGGTGTAGCAAAAACGTATGCAATGTCCTATCCATTTGGAAATGGTCTGTTTTGAGATAGCCTTTCCTTGTGATGCTGTAGCATAGGATACAAAAAGTTGGTCAGATTTTCTGAAAGCCTTAGTTTTATCCAAGTAGTAACGTAGTTACCTGTGAATGTCCAGGGAATGCAGGAGTCTTTCTCATTTGTTCTGTGGATTTGGAAAGAAGGTGGGTAAGTGGATGGTTTGATTTAGAGTCACACTGGATACCACCTTTGGCATAAAGGAGGGGGTTAGTTCATACAGAAACTCTGTCTTGATGAAAAATGAGGAAAGGCTCTATTGCCATTAGTGCCTGTAGGTCTGAGACTCTTCTGGCTGAAGTAATTGCTAGCAGCAGGGCAGTCTTCCATGATATAAACTTTAAGTCAGCTGAGAAAGCTGGCTCAAAAGGTGGCAGCGTAAGTTTTTCCAGAACAAAATTTAGGTCCCAAGTTGGTGTTGGCGCTCTCCTGGGAGGCCTAAAGTTTTTTGCCCCTCTGAGATACTGCCTTAGAAGTGGATGTGAAAATAAGGAAGGATCCGTGTGTTGTGATGAGCTGAAATAGCTGAGGCGTGGATTTTAATAGATGAAAAAGAAAGTCCTTTGTGTAACATCTCAGTTAAATATTGTAGAATCTGAGGCATGTCTGGCTGAAGGGTATTTTGGCCTTTAGCTTGGTTCCAGGCGCAAAATCTTTTCCATTTGTCTGAGTAGGCTTTCCTGGTGCTGGGCCTCCTGGCCTCCAGAATGACATCCATAACAGCTTGTGAAAGAGGGGCTGGCTGGTTGCTTAGGTGATGTGCCATGCAGCCAAATTTAACGTTTTGAGCTGGCTGTGTAGAATCTGACTGCCTTGCTGTGTGAGTAGATGAGGAATTTGTGGTAAAATCCATGGTGGGACCTTGGGTACCAGTGCTGGCGTGGCCAGTCTGGGGCAATGAGTATCATTCGAGGTCTCTCCATCCTGACTTTCAGCAGCACCTTTGTGAGAAGGGGCAATGGAGGAAAGGCATATACTGTCAGCATTTTCCAACTGAATGAGAGTGCGTCCACTTTCCAAGCTTGATGGTGAAATGTCCTTGTGCAAAATTTTGAAAGCTGATGGTTTTGGGGGTTGGCAAACAGGTCTATGTCTGGGTGCCCCCATTTTTGAGTTATCATTGCAAATACTTGTGGATCCATGATGTTTCTGCTTAGGTCGTCTGCCAATGTGTTCTTTTTTCCTGGCAGGAATTGAGCTTGTAATTGAACTTGGTAAGCCAGTGCTATGTTCCACAAGGTCATTGCTTGCCTGCATATAGGGTAGGAGTGTGTACCCCCTTGTTTGTTTATGTACCACATTGCTGTGGTGCTGTCTGTCCTTATTATAAGCTGTCCTGGATGTAAGAGGTCCTTGAAGGCTGTCAGAGCATTCTGTACAGCTAGCATTTCTTTTTGATTGATGTGCAGATTCCTTTGATCTGCAGTCCAGATGCCTTGAATGCACCGTCCTGACATGTGTGCCCCCCAGGCATAGTCCGATGCATCTGTTGTCATAGTTTGCCTGGCTGGGGGTAAGGTGAAAGGCTGGCCCTTGTTGAGGTGACATGCCTGTGACCACCATAGAAACTCCTGTTGAAGGCAGGGAATGAGAGGTATCATTGTTTCCAAGCTGTGGCTGTGTTGAGTCCATATGCTTTTCAGGTACCATTGTAATTTCCTCATATGCATTTTTTCAAATGGTATTAGTAGTATGCAAGATGCCATGAAGCCCAAGGCCTGCAGAATTTTTCTTGCAGGGAGTTGGGTCTTTGTTGCCATTATTTTGAAGTATTGAGTTAGTTGTAGTCGTTTATCTGGCGTCAGATAAGCCATCTGAGCCGTTGTATTCAAGCTGGTACCCAGGAATGTCATATTTATGGAGGGCACTAGTTTTGATTTATTTTCGTTTACTGTGTACCCTAGGCAACTTAGAAGGTGTTTTACAAAAGTCAGATGTTGTAAGAGAATGTCCTTGCTTTCTGCTTGGATGAGGCAGTCGTCCAGGTATGGGTATATTTGAATTCCTCTTTGTCTGCAGTATGCAATTACTGGTGCTAGGCATTTGGTGAAGACCCTGGGTGCAGTAGATAAGCCAAAGGGCAGTGCAGAGAATTGGTAATGGGTAGAACCTGCAATGAAACAGAGGTATCTTCAGCAATTTTGTCTGATAGGGACATGCAGGTATGCCTCCTTGAGGTCCAACGTTACTAGCCAAGCTTTCTTGCCCAACATGGGAAGAAGCTGCTGTAGTGTTAGCATCTTGAATTTGGGTACTTGCAAGAAGATGTTTAGAATTGAAAGGTCCAGAATGGGTCTCAAAGCATTGTCATTTCTGGGGACTAGAAAGAGCCTCGAGTAAAATCATTGGCCTTGCTCCTGTGTAGGTACCAGTTGAATGGCTCTCATGTCCATGAGAGCTGTAATTTGTTTTTGTGCCTCTGCCCATTGATTTTGTGGCAAGTTTGGCATTCCTTTTATCCTTGGCAAAGTGTGGAAATGGAATCTGTATCCTTGTGAGATAATGTCTAGGACCCATTTGTCCTTTGTGACGATGCGCCAGTTGTCTATAAAAAACGATAATTTTCCTCCCAAGGGAGCTGCCAAGAGATTTTTCCTCGGCAGTTTGAGGTTTAAGTCATTGTGTTTGTCTTCTAGTAGTTTGGGACCCGTCTTCTCCTCCCTTCTGTGTTGCAGTGCCCCATTGGCGAGGTTTGTAGGGGATTTGTGCTTGTCCTCTGCCCCTTGGGTGTCTGTATTTACCCCTCTGTGGTCTGTCAGAAGCTGGAAAGGACCAATTTTTTGATGACCAATTTCTGCTGAAGCGTGGGGGTTGTACCTGTAAGAAATCTTTGACCGTCTGCACAGATTTTGCCTTATCCTCCATTTTCTTTAAAACCTCTTCTGCTTTAACTCCAAATAAGACATACTGCTGTAAGGGTGCATCTAGTAACTTTAACATGATCAGGCAGAGTTTGTTCCTTTAACCAAGCATGCCTACGTATAACAGACCCAGTAACAGCTGCTCTACAGGAAGCTTCCAAGGAGTCAAATCCACATTGTAAAGCATGTTTGCCCACCTGTTCAGCTGCATGCAACAGATCTTGCATTTCTTTGAATCCAGACTGTTGAGGGTGCGTGCTCATCTTTTGTTTTATTTGAGACATTAGGAAATGCTGGTATTTCAGCATGTGAAATTGACAATTTAGTGCTCTCATTGCTAGAGTAGCTGAGGTGTAAACCTTCTTCCCCCACCTATCTAGTGCTCTGGAATCCCTTTCAGAGGGTACAGGATTTTTAGCCATAGAAGCCTTAGCCCCTTTGGGACCCTGGGAGATTGTCTCTGGGTCAGCAACAGGGCTTTTATAAAGGAATTTGTGTGAGTCTGGCACTCTATAATATCTATCTGGTTTGGCTGGAGCAGGAGGCAGAGAATCTGGATTTAGACTAGATTCTAAGTAAACATCATCCACAATGCCTAAAACTGGAGGGATAGCAAGTGGTCTGTGCTGGGGGAGTAAAAGAAACTCTCGGAGCCTTTTCTTTGAGTCGGAGTAGTCCTGACATTCCCAGTGGAAATGTTCCCTCATGGTATGTAAGGTTTCCCCAAAGGAATAGTCTTCAGGGGGAGAAGCTGAGGGAATGGAATCTTCAGCATCAGAATCTTCATAAGGGGGAAAGGAGTAATTCTGTTCCTCAGAGGAGCCTGAGGAAATAGACACTTGATCCGAGGAAGCAAAATCCTCCTCTTGTCTAGGCCTTTTGTCTGGGGGGGCGGGGGGTTTGGGAACCCCTGATTAAAGAAATCAAATCTTCAGCCATTTTAAGCATCTGTTTCTTAGGCATGGGGCCTTGAACTGGAGACTGATGTGCAGTCTTTTTTGGTTTTAGAGGAGTCTTAAGCTTAGCATAAGATTTTATGGTGAGAGTAGTCTGTCTGAAGACACCCTCTGTAACCGAAGGTGTTTCCACAGCACCAGCTTCTCCTTCTGCAATGTTGTCGGTAGGGCCTAAAGAAAATGGCTGCATCGGCCTAGAACTCTCTGCTTGAGAATCCGAAGCGGTCTGGGGTTCCAATTCTGCGGTCGTCAGAGGCTGCGTAGGCACCTCACTGAAAACCGGAAAACTGGCGACCAGCTCAGCCGAGGCTTCAGAGTCTGGCTTGGATCTAGGCTGCCTGTCTTTATCTTTGCGTTTTTTATGCACGCCGGTAGTTGGTTGCTCCGACGGCATAGTGTAATTAAATTTCCTACCGAAGTAGTGTCGTGCGAAATCAAAGCGTTGCTTTATAGTTCGCTTATTGAACCTAGCACAAAACCGACAACCAGTGACGTTGTGGTCTGGGCCTAGGCAAGGTATACAATAAGAATGAAAGCCCTTATGAGGTATTTGCTTCCCACAAAAAATGCAATTGTTAACTTTTTCTGACATCGGACTGAGGCAAGAAAAGGTTCCCCAATGGGGTACTTAGCTTTGAAGACTTCGGACTGAAATTCGATTCGAAAATCTCAGGTGTCGGCCGACTGGCACTTGCGAACTGCTTCTGCTTCGGACACCGCGCAGCAAGAAAGACTGAAGAAAATGGCGTCGGATGCCACGACAGGATAACCCAAGTGTGATGAGTGCAGCAGGGTAACACAATGAACATCAATGAAGATGAAAAATCAAATTAAAGCACTACACTAAATATCTACGACAGCACAGTAACAGAATAATATGGGGAAGAAAATCAAACTTCATGACTGCAGAAGAAGCTGAAAATCAGACTACGTAGAAACACAGGCTCCATTACGCTATCAAACAGCTACAACAAGCAAATTTCCTGAACCTGAAACCGAGAATGAGCAGCCAGTAAGATTAGAGGAATAAGAGACGAAAGCAGAAGCAAGAAAGCTCCAGGAGATGGTGAGATATTTTGGGAAGTGCTAAGAGAAGACGGCAGCAGTGAGGAACTTTGGTTATGTCATCATTCAAAAACAAAACATATTGCAGAACTGTGCTTATTTATCAGCAAATGGAGAGTTTCACATCTGTGTTAGGTACATACTGAACAGGCCATCCCCAAATGAATTTTTACTCAAGTTTTCAACAGGGACTTCCCAAGTATTAGATGGACATATTAATATACAGCCACTTTATGAAGGCCATTCATGAATGAGTAGCAGACTGAAGGCATAGGTTAAGTAAACTTATTTTAACAGTTCACTTGTGGATTCTGTTCCAGCCACTAGGTAGGTTTATCAACAGAATACAAATGTACGACATTCTGCAGCTGACACACATTTCATTGCTTTGTAGTAAAACATTTAGATGGAAAGAAAACTTCTTAGAAGAGAACAGACATTGCGGGATTAGTATGTTATGGCAATGAACATCTTGCTTCAGGAATAGAATAATCGGGTCACATACTACAATCTATTCCGGTCTGTCATTCTGAACAGTCCTTAAATTGTTTTCCTGTCCCTTTCTTTCACTCATTTATGTGTGTGTGTACGTGTGGGGGTGTTTGTGTACTGGAAAATAAGGTTATAGAGTAACCAATCATAGGACATAGCAAAGTCAAATGTATCCTGCAATAATTCCAAAGAAAATAATGGAATGAAGCCAGGGTTGGCAGGGAGGGGCTGCTTTGAAGAAGCCACAGGTTTCAAAATGTTAGTATGTGGCACATTAATTTTAGAACAATTATATAACCTTTTCATGCATGTATGTAACGTGGGTCCACTACAGAATTTCGAAATACGTTCCAAATATCAACCCTCAGAACCTCGAGATTGTGGAATCTCGAAACCTGTAAATGGAGACTGCCATACAGTGCGGAACAGGAACATTACCGTTCTCTTCACTGTACTGCGATCTCGGAGTTAGTATATTTAAGTTGCAGGAGGTGTGGGAGGTGCAGGGGGGCTTGCCCCCCTGCAAAAACATGTTTTTTCATGTGTTCTTGTTTGTTTTTTGTTTCTTGTTTTTTGTTTTTTTCTTTAATTTCAAGATTCCACAATCTTGAGGTTCTGAGCATCGATATTTAGAATGTCGGGATTGTGGAATTTTGAAATTCTATAGTGAACCTATGTTACGCAACCCTCATCAACGGACCTCTGATGACCACTTCAGTTTTAGGGTTATAAATGCTGCTTTAATCAATGTACTGCTACATGTCTAAAACAACACAATTAGGACTGCATGTCACACAATAAATATACCTTGCTCAGTGATGACAAAGCATACAGAGTCCACCAGAACTTGCATTTTCATTAATTCATTAAATCAGGTAGGTGGACTGCTCCAAAGACCTTTTCCAGACTTATTAAAGACATCTAATGAAAAGCATTTTACGGTGCTCCAGCTGGACAGGAGGTACAAACTAAACAGCACCACAGTTGTCCTTTAGCAGTAGCTTGCAGTGTTTCTACAGCCACAGGTTCAAGTACTTACCATGTACTCTGCACAGAAAATAATGAGTGCAACCCTTCATAACCCCCCATTACACAATCAGACCAAATGGATCTTAGCAGTTGTCTGCCAATGGTGCCTCTTTCTGTAACTGCCCCCAGTGACTTGTGCTAATACATACGTAAACATATAATATAAGAGCTCTCCACTATACTCAGGCTTTAGGACTTCAATAAAACAGTATAGTGCTAAACTAGAAATCCACTGGGGTATTGCTAGGCTGGAGATCCAATGGTGCTTTACTAGAGAACCAAGTTAGGTACTGAACAATGAGAAAAATAAAAATTAAAAACTGCAGTACCTCTCAGTCTGCTCTGAGCTAATAAAAAATCAGAAAAAAGTTAGCAAATTAACGTGGCTGTTGGACCTACTGCACTGTCACCAGCAATCCCTCTCAGCTGTCACACAAGGTATTTCACCCTTTTTTGGCCTGCATGCTGAAGGAAATCTTACACACTCACCTATGAGTTCTTATATTGCATATTCTTGACAGTTGAGCTTTCTCTGTAATTGATAAACACTAGTATGTTTGGTATCCACTGAGATTTGTATTCCCAGTTTTGAGTCCAATTAGCTGTCACACATTTTGGTGATGAAAGGCTGAGGAGGTGTTGCCCAGCTCCTAATACAAAATGTACAGTTGTGTACACTTACCATAAATGTAGATGTTCTAGTGTATTCACTGTTGCAGTCATCACACTTGGGTTATCTGCCTGCAGATAGCCCTCAGTCGGCCGGAATACCAGAGTCTTGAGATTTCTGCGATGGATGCTGTCGCCTCTTCCATGACGTCAGGGCTATAAAACATGCAGCCAACGCCATTACATCAGTTTTTCTTGCCCTAGATGTCAGGAGCCCCCAAAATAGGAAGCTATTACATGGTGTGGAACACCTCCAGTAAAAAGTAAATACCCCTGCCATAAAAGATAGCCATAAAGAGGATAGGTAGAAAGGATAGATAAAACCAGGGGGCTGGAGGGAGGGAAACCAGGACTGCAACAGTGAACACACTCTAACATCTACATTTATGGTAAGTGTACACAACTGTACTATGTTCTTGTTTCACTGTTGCAGTCATCACACTTGGGTTGATTCCCAAAGCTGAGGAAGGGTGGAGGCAGTCAAGAAGTGTTGGGGCTGATCCAGCTCTGGATTTAGAATAAATAGATAAGTGGTAATGCTTGGTGAAGGTGTGTACAGAACTCCAGGTTGCAGCTTCTAGGATGCCCCTGGTGGGGGACCCCCTGAGAATTCTGTAGAGGTTGAAGTGGCTCTAGTAGAATGAGTTCTGATCCCCAGAGGGGTAGGTTTTTCATGGTGCTTGTTGCAGAAATGGATGCAGTGTGCTATCCATTTGGAATTTTTTTTGCTTCGAAATGGCCTAGCCCTCTGCCCCTGTAGCAAAGCTGACTAGTAGCTGGTCAGATTTTCTGAAAGGCTTAGTCCTGTCAAGGTAGAAACTGAGCCGTCTGTACATGTCCAAGGAGTGCAGGATCCTTTCCCCTCTATTCTGAGGATTAGGGAAAAAGGTTGGCAAATGGATGGATTGGTTTAACATCACACTGGATACCACCTTGGACATAAAGGAAAGGTTAGTCCTGAGGGAAACCCTGTCAGCATTGAAAATAATGAAGGGCTCCACCGCCATTAGTGCCTGTAACTCAGACACTCTTCTTGCTGAAGTAAGACTGCTTTCCAAGAGAGAAATTTTAACTCTGCTGAAACAGCAGGTTCAAAAGGGGGATGTATGAGCTTTTCCAGTACAAAGTTAAGGTCCCAGGCTGGGGTGGGAGCTCTCCTAGGGGGCCTTAAATTGTTAGCTCCTCTCTGGAACTGCTTGATGATAGGGTGAGAAAAGAGAGGAGGCTCAGTATTATAATGAGCTGAGATGGCAGAGGCATGAATCTTAATGGATGAGAAGAACAGGCCTCTGTGTAGCAGTTAAGTTGGGCACAGCTGTGTCCTTTCCTTGAGACTGACTCCAAGAACAATATCTTTTCCACTTTTCAGCACACGTTTTCCTAGTACTAGGCCTTCTGGCCTCAAGGATGATGTCCAGCACCTGTTTGCTGAGGGATGTTGGTGGTGTATTCACGGGATAAGCCAGGCTGCAAGGTTTAGGGTTTGCAGCTGTGGATGCAAAATCTGTCCATCCTGCTGAGACAGCAAGGAAGATGTCTGATGTAGGTGCTAGGGTGGCACTACTTTCAGACTGCATAGGCATGGGTACCAGTGCTGGCGTGGCCAATCTGGTGCAATAAGGATTGCCCTTGGCCTGTCCTGTTTGATCTTGAGCAGTACGTTTGAGAGGAGAGGCAGAGGAGGAAAGGCATAAATTGAGAGGTTTTCCCATGTAAAGGATAGGGCGTCCACTTTCCAGGCTCTGCTGGGAGGGTTCCTGGTGGAAAGTTCCAGTTTCCACTAGTGAGGATCCAGTAGATTTCTCCTTAAGTCATCTGCCAGTGAATTTTACTTGCCTGGCAGGAATTCAGCTTATAGGTGCACTTGGATGCTCAAGGCTGTGTTCCACAGCCCCATGGCTAACCTGCAGAGTGGGTAAGAATGACTCCCACTCTGCTTGTTTATGTACCCCATAACTGTGGTGTTGTCTGTCTATCAGGAACTGTCCTGGAAGGATAAGGTATTTGAAGACTGTCAGAGCATTCTGTACAGCTTGATGATAGGGTGATACATATTCTACTTCTTTTTGATTGATATGCAGGAGAATTTGTTCTGGGCTCTATTTGCCTTGAATGCATTTGCCTGCCATGTGAACCCCCCATGCATAGTCTGATGCGTCTGTTGTCTGGGTTTGGGAGGCGAGGGGTTGAGTGAAAGGAAGTCCCTTGTTGTGGTTGCATGCTTCTGTCCACCATAGGAACTCTGCCCTTAGACAAGGTATGATAGGAATCACTGTTTCCAGGTCCTGAGAATGTTGACACCAGAGACTTTTTAAGTACCACTGAAGTTTCCTCATATGCAGTCTTGCATATGGAATTAGCAGAATGCATGAGGCCATGAACCCTAGGGCTTACAGTGTTTTCCTTGCAGATAGCTGGGTTTTGTTAGCCATTAGTTTGAAATAGTTTGTCAAATGGACCTGCATTTCTGGAGTGAGGAATGCCATCTGGGAAGTTGTGCTCAAGCTTGCTCCCAGGAAAACAATTTGTTGGCTGAGCACCAGTTGTGATTTCTTTTCGTTGATGGTGTATCCCACTAAAGTTAGAAGTATTTTTACAAACACCAGGTGCTAAAATAGCAATTCCTGAAAGTCCGCCTGAATCAGGCAATCGTCCAAGTATGGTTAGATTTGAATATTTCTCTGCCTGCAGTATGCAATGGCTGGAGCCTTGCATTTTGTGAATACTCTGGGCACAGCAGATAAGCTAAAGGGAAGTGCAGAGAACTAAGAGTGCAAACAGCCTGTCCTGAAACGGATATTTCCTGCAAGACTCCCTTATGGGGATGTGCAGATACGCTTCTTTTAAGTCTAGGGTGACTAACCAGGCATCCTTGGCTAGCATAGAAAGAAGCTGTTGCAGTATAAGCATTTTGAATTTTGGGACCACCAGAAAGGTGTTCAGGATTGATAGATCCAGGATCTGGTGCCAAAAGCTCTTTTCTGGGCACCAGGAACAGTCTGGAGTAAAAACCCTGTCCCCTTTGTTCTACTGTAACAGGTTGAATAGCCCTGATATGGAGAAGGGAAAGTACTTGCTTTTGAGCCTCTGCCCACTGGTTTGGAGGAAGGTCTGGCTACCCGCTAGGTGATGGCAGTGAGTGGAAGTAGAATATGTATCCCTGGGATACGATGCTTAGAACCCATCGGTTCTGAGTAATGGACATCCAGTTTTTTGCATGAAGGGCGAGATTTCCTCCTAGGGGTGCAAGTACTTGGGCATGGCTGGAAGGATAACTGGAAAGTCATTGTGAACTTTTCCATAAGGGGGTGGCTTACCACTCCCTGGTTTTGAGGTGGAAACACTCCATTGTTTAAATCTCTGCATACCCTGAGACTGTAGTCTTGATGGTCTGTTTCCCCTGGGTTTGGGCTGAGAAGGACTGGAAAGAACCAGTTTTTTGAAGGCCAATGCCAACTGAATCTAGGTGGCTGCACCTGTAAGAAATCTTTGACTGTTTGCATAGATTTAGCTTTTTCTTCCATCTTTTTAAGAACTTCTTCTGCTTTTGTACCAAACAAACGCTCCTGATTTAATGGACCATCTTGTAATTTTGCTTTGACATGGTCAGGCAAGACTTGTTCTTTTAACCAAGCATGCCTTCTCAGTATAGACCCAGTGACAGCAGCCCTGCAAGATGCTTCTAAGGCATCAAACCCACATTGCAAAGTATGTTTACTAACTTGGTTTACAGAATACATTAACTCTTGTAAATCTTTATTTTCTGCACAATCTGGAAGTAACACCATTTTTTGTTTAATTAGTTCCATAATATGTTGCTGGTACTTCAACATGTGAAACTGGCAATTCAAAGTCCTGATGGCAAGAGTTGCAGAGGTATATACCTTCTTACCCCATCTGTCTAAAGCTCTAGAATCCCTGTCTGAAGAGGTAGGGTTTTTGGCTATAGTAGCCTTAATGCCTTTAGGTCCCTGGGAAATGGTCTCTGGATACGCAGTAGGATTCTTAAAGATAATTTTGTGAGAATCAGGTACTCTGCAGTACCTGTCAGGTTTTCTAGGAGCTGGTGGTAAGGTGTCAGGAGTAAGAGTGGACTCTACAAGAAGACAGTCTACAATATCCAGGACAGGGGGTATTAGCTAGAGGCCTGTGCTGAGGCAAATCTAAAAATTCCCTGAGTCTCTTTTTGGACTGACAGTCCTGGCATTCCCAGCGGAAATGCTCTCTTAAGGTATGCAAGGTTTCACCAAAAGAGAAATCCTCTGGAGGGGAGGAAGAGGGAATGGATTCCTCCGCATCTGAATCCTCATAGGTAGGTAAGGGAATGTCCTGGTAATCAGAAGGGTCAGAGTCATCAGACTCCTGGTCTGCAGAATCAGAAGGAAATTCAGTTCTTTGTATTTTGGCAGGGGAAGGCTGGCTTCCCCTAATTAGAGTAATAAGGGTCTTCAGCCATTCTAAGCATTTGTTTTTGTGGCATGGGAGGACGAGCATGCGCTTTGGACGTCTGTTTTCTAGAAGTAGTGCGAACTCTGTGCCTGAGAAACTCGGTAGTTTTAGTAGAAAATTAAGTTGTCAGTTTAATATGACTATCGGTGGGTCAGAATACACCCTCAGAAGCCAGTGCCTACACAGCGGCTCCGGACCCATCCAAGCTACAGACATCCGCAGGTTCCATAGTCGAAGAAGCATCTCGCAGCATACCGGACTCCGAATGGGTCTCATCAGAGGCCTGCGAATCTGTATAAGTGGGCATCAGGGGCTGCAAAGGAGCCTCACTGAGTACCAGCGGACTGGCGACAAGCTTAACGGAAGTGTTGTCAGCAGTTTTTGACCTATGTGGTCTGTCTCTGTCTTTGTGCTTTTTTGGAAGATCGGTAGTCAGATGGCTTACCAAAGCCATTTCGGAATACGTAGAAGGACAGCGAAAGAATTTAGCTACACAAATAGCCCGACGACAAATGTTTCGGACGTTAAACAAGGCACAAAACCGACAGCTAGGGAAGTTGTGGTCTGGGCCTAAACAGGTGACGGAGTAAGAATGGAAATCTCTGTGAGGTATTTGCTTTCCACAGTCAAGACAATTGTTAATTTTTTTCTGACATCGGTTAGAGCAAGAAAAAAGAATCCCCAAGGGGTACTTAGCTTTAGAAGATTTCAGGTCTGAAACTTGAAAAAAACGATAATTTCAAGTAGCGGCCGACCGGCACTTGCGAGCTGCTTCTGTTTCGGGCTCCTTCTTGGCAAAAAAGATTGATGTAATGGCATCGGCTGCATGTTTTATACCCCTGACGACCTGACGTCATGGAAGAGGAGCAACAGCATCTGATGCAGAAATCCCAAGACTCTGTTATTTGGGCCGACTGAGGGCTACCTGCAGGCAGATAACCCAAGTATGATGACTGCAACAGTGAAACTCGAAGAACATCTTAGTATGTTCGTAAAGTGCAGTCAGTGTAAGGACAGCAGAACACTAATGTCCCCTCCTCCATCCACAACAGACAACCACAGCTGTGTTTGCTGATTAACACTCACTTGCATTCATAGATATTCCAAGGCCACAGACCTACGACCACTCACATCTTGCCAGTACCCTCCCTCAGACCACACCTCCATTCTCCAAGAGTGTCATACCAGTCTAAGTAGCAGTACATTTGTGGATACTCATCCAGTTTATGTTTAAAGAAAGACTGACTCACACTGCATAACATGTTGGGGAAGTTTATTCCAGACGTCTGGGAAGTGTTGGGTTATAAACCTGCCACCCCCACCACGTTTTACTTATCAATTGAATATTTATGTCCCCGTTTTTCATACGGACGGAGATATTACATTTGCAGAGAAACAGAAGCTCTGGGACAACTGGGGCTCTAATGACATAGTCAGTGAGACAAACCTCCCCTCAAATATCTACAAGACACTGAACAAAGGGGGCACTGTGCATAACTGGTCTGATTAATATTGAGTATGTGAGTGATCACCTCTTTTGACCTTGATGATACTCCTGAAACACCTGACAATTGCCTGCTTATGGTCAAAACAGAAGGAGCTATCAACTCATATAGCTAGGTCCTCGACTGCATTTCTGTTATGCAGACGTTTTGTCCATACCATACGATGAGGAGAGAGGTGGTCTACCAAAAGTGATGATACTACACGTTTTACTATTTAGTCTTAGTGCATTTTTGGTACACAAATAAGATAACTTCTTTCAGGAGGGCTGAAGTGTCATTATTGACTACCAACACTCCTTGTTATTTTCCAGAACATCAAAACTGTGTAGCTTTCCTGTAAGTATGCATACCATAAGCCTGTGACCTTAAAGAATTTTCTTATTATTGCTGGTGTGTACAACATCAGGGTCAATGAAAATCTACCAAATTATGCATCCCTCCCCCCAGTTCACTATAACCTGGACTGCATACACTGCTGGTCCACGGCAATTTTCAGGTAACAGAAACCAGATGCCAGCAGTAGTGTGCAGAAGCCCCAGGACTGCCTAATCCTCAGGTACACACACATTTCTCATCAGGCTGGGAAAGTGTCACTGTGTAAAATCTTACCGTAACAGCAGATGACCTACTTTTCAATGTTGTAGTATTCCTAATGTAAGGGATCTCCTGCCAAGGCCAGCTCACTGTCTGGCCAGTATAATAAAGCCTTTAGTACTTACTTGATCCATATGTCACACATGGCGTAGGCCATAAAGAGAAGATGTGGATGCACACACTCAGAACTGAAAAAAAGCCTCAGGAGGAACAAAATGTCCCTAGGGACAAGAACATGTGGATCTAGACACTCTAAAGAAAGAACAGTCCTGTGGTCAAGAAAGCAAGAACAGGCTAGAGCATAAGGGGCAAGAGGGTGACCATCCAAGCACTAGGGAGTGGGGGACTTCTGTGGTGATAACACTGGGCTGCTTTGCCTGTCTGTGGCATAGAAATGGAATCTACAGTGTGGACAGCTACCTGCAAGTTGCTGCCTTGGATGTAACACAATGTCATGCTACTTACAACAAAAAAATAAATAAATAAGATAGTCAGCTGGATTGTTGTAACATTATAGTCAACAATCATTTTTTGTTTCCTCATCTGAGAGATGTTATTTCTGCTGGAAAGAAAGGACTAGAGTGCAATTCAGTTATATAAGAAAAGGCTGCAGAAGTGTTAACCGGGAAGCAGGCTGCAGGAGAATACAGTAACTCTGGCACCTCTGTGCACAAGCCTTCTACTCCCCCCCCCCCCAGGCTTTTCTTCAGATAATGAACATTTAGGAAGAGAGTTTGGGGTTCAGCATAATGATTCATTATTTTACCTCACAGACACAGTTGTACAGGGTTTGATTATTACCTTTGAAGGGAAATGACTAGTCTTAAATGGTCCATAAGGGCAGCTAGAATAATACTTACTTATGAACCCACGAACCTAAAAGCTGAGGAAGTGCTTTAATGAACCTACAAAAAGTACAGTTTTGTACCTACCATAAATGTAGATGTCCAAGAGCTATGCATCTGCAGTCCTAACATATGGGTTGTCCTGCCTCAGGCAGCCCTTCGGTCGGCCGGATTCCAAAGTCTGGGTCTGACCTCGGCTGATGTTGCAACTTCACCTGACGTCATAGCTGCTGTTTATTGGGTATAAAGGCATCAGCCGACGCCATTTTCCTCAGTGTTTCTTGCCCCAGATGCCAGGTGCCCTCTAGTAAGGCTAAATTTGGATAAATGCAAATAATTCCAAACAGAAGAGAGCAAACAATATAAAAAATATATAAATACATATATACAACAAATACACCATAACAGATTCCCCCAGCTAGCTGAAAGATGGGTAAATACCCTAGGAGTACCACAGAGGGGAAGGAGGGTGGGTAATCCTGACTGCAGATGCATACCTCTCGGACATCTACATTTATGGTAGGTACAAAACTGTACTATGTCCTTCAAGGATGCATCTGCAGTCCTAACATATGGGTAGAATACCATAGCCAAACTGGGGGAGGAGGCACTAAGATAAAGATGGTGTAGTTAAGATCCCTTGTAAAACAGCAGTTGCAAAGCCTGCTCGGGATCTAGAGTATAAAGGAAGATTGTAATGCTTGGCAAATGTATGCACGGAGCTCCAGGTAGCAGCTTCTAAAATGTCTTTGGTAGCCACTCCTCGTAGGAAAGCTGTAGTGGTGGCTGTAGCTCTTGTGGAATGAGGTCTGATATTATCAGGAGTTGTCTTTCCATGAAAAGAGTAACAAAAACAAATGCAATTTCCTATCCATTTTGAGATTGTCTGTTTTGAAATTGCTTTTCCTTGCATTCCTGTTGCATATGCTACCAAAAGCTGGTCAGTTTTTCTGCTGGTCTTAGTTCTGTCCAGATAGTAGCGTAATTGTCTGTGCACATCCAAGGTATGTAGCAGTCTTTCCCCCCTGTTCTGTGGGTTGGGGAAGAATGTAGGTAAATGAATCGCTTGGTTCAATGATACTTTGGAGACCACTTTTGGCATAAAGGTAGGGTTGGTTCTCAGAGAGACTCTGTCCTGATGGAAGATAAGGAAGGGTTGTACTGCCATTAATGCCTGTAACTCAGATACCCTTCTTGCTGAAGTGATTGCTAGTAGGAAAGCAGTTTTCCAAGACAAGAATTGTAATTCTGCTGTTGCTGCTGGTTCAAAAGGGGGAAGAGTTAACTTTTCCAGCACAAAGTTGAGGTCCCATGTAGGTAAACGCGGTTTCATTGGAGGCTTTACATTTTTGATTCCTCTCAAGAACTGCCTGAGTAGAGGATGAGAGAAGACAGGAGGATCCAAGTTGTATTCTGCTGAAATTGCTGATGCATGAATCTTAATGGAGGAGTAAGACAGGCCATTATGGAACAGCTCTGCTAAATATTCCAGGATGTGTGCTATGTTTGCCAATGAGACATTTTCTCCCTTTGCTGCACTCCAAATGAGGTATCTTTTCCACTTGGCTGAATAAGTCTTCCTTGTGGAGGGTCTGCGTGCCTCCAGGATAATGTCCTTAACCCTCTGAGATAAATCTGGGTTATTTTGTGTTATGCAATATTCCAAGCAGCTAGCTGCAGTGTTTTCAAGTTTGGATGTAGGATCTTGTAGTTGTCCTGTGTTAGTAGTAAGGGACATAGAGGTAGATGCCATGCATGTGTCCGAGACATGCTTCTCAGTAGCGGGTACCAATGTTGTCTCGGCCAGTCTGGAGCTATCAGGATTACCCTTGGTTGATCCTCCTTGATCTTCAGTAGAACTTTGTACATCAAGGGAAGAGGTGGAAATGCATATGCTGTCAGGTTTTTCCAGCTGAAGGAAAGTGAGTCCACCCTCCAAGCAAGTGGGTGGTATGCTCTTGTGCAGAATTTCTTCAATTGGTGATTGTGTGGGGAGGCAAACAGGTCTATCTGTGGTAGTCCCCATTTCTTTGTTATGGCTTTGAAAATATCTGGATGCAGCATCCATTCGTGAGCATCCGTGGTAGTTCTGCTTAAGGTGTCTGCTAGAGAATTTTCTTTTCCTGGTACAAATCTGGCCTGAAGCAGAATGTTGAGGTTCAGGGCCACATTCCACAGGTCCATTGCCATCCGGCATAGAGGATATGAATGCGTATCTCCCTGTTTGTTGATGTACCACATGACTGTGGTATTGTCCGTCCTTATGAGCAGATGCCCCTGTTGAAGGAGTGGTCTGAATGCCTGGATCGCATATTTCACTGCCAGCATCTCCTTTAGATTTATGTGTAGATTCAGCTGGTCTTGGGTCCATAGGCCTCGTATACACTTGTCCACCATGTGAGCCCCCCATCCTAGGTCTGAGGCGTCCGTGGTGATGGTCTGGCTTGGCTGTGGTTTGTGGAAAAGCAAGCCTGTGTTCAACTGACAGGCCTGAGCCCACCACAGGAATTCTTGCTTCAGGCATGGAATTATTGGAATCTGGTCTTCTAGACTGTGCTGGTGTTGAGACCATACATTCCTTAGGTACCATTGTAACTTTCTCATATGTAGCCTGGCATGCGGAATCAATATTATGCAGGATGCCATGTAACCCAGGGCTTGCAGGACTTTCCTTGCAGTAAGCTGAGTTTGTTTTGTTAATGACATGAAATAGCCTGGTAGTTGCTTTTGTTTTTCTTCTGTGAGAAAGGCCATCTGAGTTGATGTGTCCAGTTCTGCCCCCAAGAATGTTATCCTTTGGGATGGTACTAGTCTTGACTTCTGCATGTTGACTGTGTATCCCAAGGCTTGCAACAGTTGTATGACATTTTCCAAATCTTTTGTTAATTTTGCCTTGTTGTCCGCTTGTAGTAGGCAGTCGCCAAGGACTCTAAAGACAATCATAAGGCCTTCTTTAGCTATGTTAGAAACCTAGGAGGAAACTCCCAGATATGCTCAGAATTAGTTCAAAATGATTTGAAAATTACTGAACCTACACACATTGCCAACATACTGGCTGACAGGTTCAGTGCAAACTTCTCCCCCCCCCCAAAAGGAGAGATATCTATTCCAGAGGATTGTAGCCCCCCAAACATCTCCAACGCCCAGGTGAGAACTGCCCTCACTAAGGCAAAAAACACAGCATCCATGGGACCGGATGGTGTCCTCGGCTGTGTGCTTCACGAACTCAACGAGGAATTAAACCCACAGTTAGCCACAGACAGCTGTTTAATCTTAGCCTCACCTCAGGATACGTACCCAAGGAGTGGCGCACGGCGACTGTGGTCCCACTTCATAAGGGCGGTGCCTCCACAGACCCTGGAAATTACCGCCCCATTAGCTTGACAAGCCTTATCTGCAAAGCCATGGAGAGGATCATAATGGAACTCATAAATAAAGACATAGGGAACTTGCAGACTTTGGATCCAACCCAGTTTGGCTTTGTCAAAGGCAGATCCTGCCTCTTAAACTTGGTTGACTTTTTCGAGACAGTCACCAAGGCCATTGATGAGGAAAGGCAGTCCATACAGCCTACCTCGACCTGGCAAAGGCCTTCGACACAATACCCCACTCAGGTATCATCGAAAAACTCATCAGCTTGAATGTAAACCCATACATCACAAGATGGGTTGCAAACTGGCTAAGTGACAGAACCCACAGGGTCAGAGTTGCTGGAGCCATGTCAGACTCAAAGCCTGTCACAAGTGGTGTCCCACAGGGCTCAGTCCTGGGTCCACTCTTGTTCGGCATCTACTTTTCTGAAGTACAAGCAAACACAGGAGGGTTATGGCTGACAAAGTTTGCAGATGACTGCAAACTGGGCGCCATAGTCGAAAACACATCTGACACAGATATCCTCCAGAAGGGCCTCACAGAAACGGATAACTGGTGCCAGAGCCATGGCCTGAAGTTAAACGCCAAAAAATGCATAGTCATACCCTTCAGGAAAAAACAAGGTTACCCCTAGCTACCATATAGCACAGAAAAAGTCATCAGGGATCTGGGGACCCAGGTTGACAGTAGCCTTTCATTTGACACTCATGTTGCTAAAGTAGTTAGGAAAACCTTCAATATCGCCCACCTGATCATGAAGGGATTCACATCTAGATCAAGGGAGGTCATCGTCCCCCTGTACTCATCACTCATTAGACCTATGATTGAGTACAATGCCCGCTCGAATGTATCTGACCAGACACCTGCTGCAGCTTGAAAGGCCCCAAAAGTTCCTCACCAAAAGGATAAAGGGTCTCAAAAATATGTCTTATGCTGCCCGACTGAAAGAACTCCAGCTCTATTCAGTCTCATACCGCTTGCTCAGAGGTGACCTGTGCCTGACATATAAGGCCATGTCAAACCCAGATTTGATGAATATGCTTCACCTCAAAAAATCTAGATCCCTCAGAACCACAAGGGCGGGAGACTTAAACCTTGACACGGTTATAAATAGAACATGCTGGAGGGACAGATTCATCACCCAGAGACTCCCTGTGCTGTGGAACAAAATCCCGGTACATGTGAGGCAGAGCACTTCGCTGGCCTTGTTCAAGAGGAATCTTGACCAATGGATGGGAGATCGCAGATATACCCCAGGGATTACTTCAGTGTCACTGCTTGACAGAGGCACAGCAAAATGATAGGCATAGTTTTTATTCAAACTAAAGGGGTGGCGAAAGCCACATAACTATGGGCTAGGCTTATAAATGCCCTTGGGCAGATAGCCTAGTATGAACCTATGAACCTATGAAGTCTGCAATGAGCAATTACTGATGCCAGGCATTTCGTGAATACTCTGGGCGCAGTAGATAAGCCAAAGGGCAATGCTGAGAATTGATAATGCTCTGATCCTGCAAGAAATCTGAGGTGTCTTCTGCAATCTGGTCGTATAGGGATGTGCAGGTATGCCTCCTTGAGATCTAGAGTCACCAGCCAAGACTCCTTGCCCAGCATGGGAAGAAGCTGCTGGAGGGTCAGCATTTTGAATTTTGGAACAATGAGGTATGTGTTCAGTGTGGACAAGTCGAGAATAGGTCTCCATTGATTTTCTTTTCTTGGTACCAGGAAAAGCCTTGAGTAAAATCCTTGGCCTTGTTCCATAGGTGGCACCTTTTCTATAGCTCTCATCCTTAGTAAGTTGTTGATTTGTCTTAGAGCGTCTGTTTTTTGGTTTGGTGGTAGGTTTGGCATTCCCCTCTTTTTTGGTAGAATGTGGAAGTGAAACCTGTAGCCCTTGTCTATTGTTTGTAAAATCCATTTGTCTCCTGTAATGTAATGCCAGTTGTCTGAAAATAAAGCAAGCTTTCCGCCCAAGGGAGCTTCCAGTTGTTCCCTGGTAGGAGGTATCAGAGCCAAGTCATTGTGTCTGTCCTGTGGAGGTGGTTGTTGTTGAATCTGTGGCAGTACTTCTCTGATTGGTAGGTTGCCACTGACGTCCCCTGTAGGCACCCCTAGATTGATTTCTGCCTCTTGGGCATCTATTTCTGCCCCTCTGTGCTCTGGAGTTGTCTGGAAAGGACCAATTTTTCGAAGGCCAATTTCTGCTAAACCTCGGAGGTTGGACCTGTAAGAAATCCTTGATTGTTTGGACAGATTTTGCTTTTTCTTCCACCTTCTTTAGAACCTCCTATGCAGGGGAGCCAAATAAACTTTGTTTCTCCATGGGAGCATCTAGGAGTTTTGATTTAACATGGTCTGGTAAAGATTGTTCTTTTAACCATGCATGTCTTCGAATCGCTGTTCCAGTCATAGCTGATCTAAAGGAAGCCTCCAGTGCATCATAGCCACATTTTAAGAAATGGTTACTGACCTGCTGAGAGTTATGTACCAAATCCTGAAGAGACTTGCGGTCTATAGGTTCAGGAGAGGACAGTTTTTTATTTAGCTGGTCTAACAAAAATTCCTGATACTGAATCATGTGAAATTGACAGTTTAAGGCCCTAGCCGAAAGAGCAGCAGAAGTATAAACCTTTTTACCCCATCTCTAATGCTCTAGATTCCCTATCAGAGGGGAGAGGGTTTTTGGCAGAAGCAGCTGCCACACCTTTCGGGCCCTGTGAAATGGTTTCGGGGTCTGCAACATGAGCCTTATACAAATGGTAGTGCGTGTCCGGAACCCTGTAATATCTGTCAGGCTTGGCAGGGGCCGGAGGAAGAGAATCAGGAGCAGTACAGGCATCATTAAATGCATCATCAACTACTGTTAGTACTGGAGGAATGGCTAAAGGCCTATGCTGTGGTAGGTGTAAAAAAGTCCTTAGCCTTTTCCTTGAATCTGAAAAATCCTGGCCCTGCCATTGGAAATGCTCCCTCATAGCATGTAAGGTTTCCCCAAAAGAAAATTCTTCAGGAGGAGAAGCAGAAGGAATGGAGTCTTCTGCATCAGAATCCTCATAAGGAGAATATGGGCCTTCCTGAGGGTCTGTAATGTCCGAATCCTCCGAGGAATAGTCTGTGGAGACAGGTTCCGGGGGTTCAGTCCTAGGCCTCTTATCTGAAGGGGGCTGAGAGGCCCTGTCTGGGTGAGGTTGGGATCCCCTGATCAAAGAAATGAGATCCTCAGCCAGGCTGAGTATTTGTGAACTAGAGGTAGGCCTATGCGGGGGAGTTTTAGCAGGTAAGGCCTTAGAAGATTTAGCTGCTTTAGCCCTGGCAAAAGCTTTGATAGACATAGAAGCAGGGGGTCTAGCAGCCCCATGTCGGTTTCAACCAAAACCGAGACACTCGCGGTTGGCCTAACCGCGGTTTCAGCCGAAACCGAGGACCACGAGTGTCGGTCCTTTTCCTTGCGCTTTTTAGCTATTTGTGTAGCCGGAGTCTCCGACGGCATTTTGTAAGCAAAAGCGGGACCAAAAAACTCCTCTGCAAACTCCGACCGACGTCTAAGTGTCCGTCAGTTGAAGGAAGCACAGGCTAGACAAGCAGATACGTCGTGGTCTGGGCCTAAGCAAGGAAGGCAGTAAGAGTGGAAATCCTTATGAGATATTTGTTTCCCACAAGTTAAACAATTATTTACTTTTTCTGACATCGGCTGAGGCAAGAAAGAGTCCCCAACGGGGTACTTAGCTTTTTAGAAGTCTTCGGTAGTAGAAATCTCTGGATCTGACCGACCGGCACTTGCGAACAGCTTCTGCTTCGGGCACCACGCGGCAAGAAAGACTGAGGAAAATGGCGTCGGCTGATGCCTTTATACCCAATAAACAGCAGCTATGACGTCGGGTGAAGTGCGACATCAGCCGAGGCCAGACCAGACTTTGGAATCGCCGATCAAGGGCTGCCTGAGGCAGGACAACCCATATGTTAGGACTGCAGATGCATCCTTGAAGGACATCAGTCCCATGTCTGCAGTTTCTCAAGGCTATATTGAATAAGTGAAAAATAACATTTGTGGGGGGGGACTACTTAAGAAAACTTGCAGATTTGTGACTGGATAATTTTAACAAGTATGCATAAAATAGGACAACTCTAACAAAACTATAAATGTAGTACACAGAGTTGAAGGAGTGGAAACCCTGTTGAGAAGTAGATTGTGTAAAAGGGTTCTACTTAATACTTATTGTGGTACTGTTTTAGGTCCCAGGCATAACTTTCAATCTATTAGCACACAGATTTTAGGCAAATCCAAACAATAATGGTGGACAAAGGCCCGAAATCAGAGATCGATTTTAAATACTGCTCTGATAAACTTGAGAGGCTGACAGAATAACAGATTTTGCATTAGCACACATTTTATAAGGGTATGAAGTCTTAAACATCTGTCGTACAGTGACTTCAGTCCTCAGTGATTCGGCAGAAAGACACAAACTGTACGAGGAACAGATGGAGAATATGAAAACCTCCAGACACCCTGCAAAAATCAGGACAACCAGATGCAGGACTCCAAGGTAGTCTTCATTATTTATTCCTCTCCATGCTTGCCCATTATTGAATTAATGCCTTCCTTACCTACAGAGTTACCTGATCCATCAACTTTTCTATCATCAACCCTCCCCCACAGACTGTATTCTGAAGCATTTCCCACTCCTTTGCATCTTCAGCAAGAAAAGCCCAGTTTCACCATAGCAACCTTTGATTACAAAATGTACCCAAATTTGCTTTTTTTTTTAATTTTCCCCATCATCAGCATCAGTCTCCCACAGCATCCCAGTGCATATATCACAGTCCTTGTAGAAGACAGATTAAACTCCCTACAGACCATGAAGTGGGACCACGGAACTTAATGAAGACAGTGATGCCTTTTAATGGCCTAACAAGTTGTAGAAAAGAACTTAATTTCAGAATATTTTAAGGTACCTTACTGAAAGCAAACTCAAAACAAGGAAATAATGGCCAACAATATTTACTCTTCTACATTCCTATAGTTCAGTAGGTATTCTGTTTTTACATTTCTCATCTGCACTTCAGAGTGTACTAGCTGGCTGCAACACTGAATGCTGTTTGACTACTCAGTGCAGAGGAATGTGGAAATCAGAGTATCCTGCCTTCACATTTCTGTGCTATGCCACCACATCTACCAAATGGAAAGATACAAAACAAAAGCAGTCATTCGTGGAAAAAACAAATGTCCAAGTCTGTAAAGTACAGTTTAGTACACTTACCATAAATGTAGATGTTAGAGTGTATTCACTGTTGCAGTCATCACATTTGGGTTATCTGCTTGCAGTGGCCCTCAGTCGGCCTGATTAACAAAGTCTTGGGTCCTGCGTTGGATGCAGTCTCTTCTTCCGAGACGTCAGGTAGTCAGGGGTATAAAACATGCAGCCGACGCCATTACATCAGTTTTTCTTGCCCCAGATGTCAGGTTCCCCCTTAATGGGAAGCAAAAAAATAAATATATATACATATATATATATATATATATATATATATATATATATATATATATATATATATATATGTGTGTGTGTGTGTGTGTGTGGTTTTATATATATATATATATATATATATATATATATATATATATATATACATGCATACATATATACAAGGTTATTCCTCCAACAAAAAAGCTAATACACCAAAAAGCTTTTAAGCATAGCAAAGGAGAGTAGAGGTATAGCCAAAATAAGTCAGGGGGCTGGAGGGAGGGTAACCAGGACTACAACAGTGAATACACTCGAACATCTATATTTATGGTAAGTGTACACAACTGTACTATGTTCTTCATCTTTCACTGTTGCAGTCATCACATTTGGGTAGATTCCCAAAGCTAAGGATGGGAGGAGGAATTTAGACAGCATTAGGACCAGCTATAAGACCCTGCAAGACTGCAGTGGCAAAACCAGCTCTGGATTTAGAGAAAATTGGTAAATGGTAATACCACCAGCAGTTGTTCAGATTTCCTTTAAGGTTTAGTCCTGTCCAAGTAAAATCTAAGTTGTCTCTGCACATAAGTGCAGTATCCGTTCCCCTTTGTTCTGTGGATTAGGAAAGAAGGGTGGCAAATGAATGGACTGATTAAGAGCCACATTGGATACCACCTTAGGCATGAAAGAGGGATTTGTTCAGAGAGACACCCTGTCCGCATGAAAGATGATGAAAGGCTCCACTGCCATAAGGGCCTGTGATTCAGATACCCTTCTTGCTGAAGTGATTGCTAAAAGTAAGGCTGTTTTCCAAGAAAGGAATTTTAAATCTGCACTAGCAGCTGGCTCGAAAGGAGGAAGAGTGAGTTTCTCCAATACAAAGTTAAGGTCCCCAGGCTGGAGTTGCAGCTCTCCTGGGTGGTCTTAAATTCTTGGCCCCCTGAGGAACTGCTTGAGCAGTGGATGAGAGAAGAGGGGAGGTTCTGTGTTATAATGAGCTGAAATGGCTGAGGAGTGAATTTTGATGGAGGAAAAAGGCCCGTGCGAAGCATCTCAGTAAAGTATTGAAGAATCTGAGGTAAGTTGGGCGCTGCTGTGCTCTTCCCTTGAGACTGGTTCCAGGCACACAATCTTCTCCATTTGTCAGCATAAGACTTTCTAGTACTAGGCCTCCTTGCCTCTAAAATGATATCCATCACTTGTTTACTGAGGGATGGTAAAGCAGAGGTTAGGTAATTAGCCAGGCTGCTAGGTTCAGGGTCTGAAGCGGAGGTGCAGAATCTGGTTCTCCTGCTGAGACAACAGGGTAGGGGTCTGAGGCAGGTGCCATGGAGTCAACAGTGACACACTGCGCAAGAGAGGGTACCAGTGTTGGCGTGGACAGTCTGGTGCAATCAATATCATACTTGGTTTGTCCTGCTTGATCTTTAGTAGTACTTTGGAGAGGAGAGGCAGAGGAGGAAAGGCATAAACTGATAGGTTTTTCTAGCTGAAGGACAGAGCATCCACTTTCCAAGCTTGTTTGTGGGGAGTCCTTGTGCAAAATTTGTCCAATTGGTAGTTCTGGGGGGAAGCTAACAGGTCTATATCTGAGCTCCCCCATTTGTCTGTCAACATGTTGAAAGTCTTTGGTTCCAGTTTCCACTCGTGTGGGTCCATGAGGTTTCTGCTTAGTCGGTCTGCCAGTGTATTTAGTTTTCCTGGCAGGAATTGAGGCCTGTAGACGCACTTGGTAGCTCAAGGCTGTGTTCCACAGTGCCATGGCTAGTCTGCAGAGGGGGAAAGAATGGGTACCCCCCTGCTTGTTTATGTACCACATAACAGTGGTGCTGTCCGTCTTTACCATTAATTGTCCTAGAAGAATGTGGTCCTTGAAGGCTGTCAGAGCATTCTGTACAGCTAACAATTGTTTTTGAATGATATGCAGGTGCATTTGACCTGGGTTCCATTTGCCCTGAATGCACTTCCCTGCCAGGTGAGCCCTCCATGCATAGTCTGATGCATCTGTAGTTAGGTTTGAGCGGCAGGGGGTAGAGTGAATGGTAGTCCCTTGTTTTGGTGGCAGGCCTCTGCCCACCAAAGGAACTCTAACTGTAGGCAAGGTATGATAGGAATCATTGCTTCTAGATCCTGAGAATGTTGACACCATAGGCTTTTTAGATACCACTGTAGTTTCCTCATATGCAGTCTTGCATATGGAATTAGAAGAATGCATGAGGCCATGAACTACAAGGCTTGCAGTATTTGTCTTGCAGATAGCAGGGTTTTTGTGGCCACTAGTTTGAAGTAGGTTGTCAAATGCATTTGTTTCTCCGGCGTGAGGAAAGCCATCTGGGAAGTTGTATTTAAGCTTGCTCCCAGGAATATAATCTGTTGACAGGGTACCAGGTGTGATTTATTTTTGCTTATGGTGGTACCCCAGACAAGTTAGCACCCTTTGTACAAATGCCAGATGATTAAGTATGTCCTGGCTTTCTGCCTGAATTAGACAATCGTCCAGGTATGGGTATATATGAATATTTCTTTGTCTACAAAAAGCAATGATCGGGGCTAGGCACTTTGTGAATACCCTAGGTGCAGAAAATAAGCCAAAGGGCAGTGCAGAGAACTGATCGTGCATGTAGCCTGCTTTGAAGCAAAGGTATCTTCTGCAATATTCCCTGATTGGGATGTGCAGGTATGCTTCCTTTAAATCGAGTGTTGCCAACCAGACATCTTTGCCTAGCATTGGAAGTAACTGGTGAAGAGTTAGCATCTTGAATTTTGGAATCACCAAAAAAGCGTTTAAAGTAGACAGCTCCAGGAAAGGATACCATGAGTTATCTTTTCTGGGTACCAGGAAAAGTCTTGAGTAGAAACCTTGTCCCTTTTCTTCTTCTGGTACAGTTTGAATAGCCTTTATGTTTAAGAGAGAGAGTACTTGCTTTTGAGCCTCTGCCCGCTGATTTGGGGGCAGATCTGGCCAACCGTTTGGGGTTGGTAATGTGTGGAAGTGAAATCTGTATCCTTGGGAAATTATATTTAAAACCCATTTATCCTGGGTAATGATTTTCCAGTTTTTTGCATGTAGAGCAATCTTTCCCCTCAAAGGGGCAGTCAGTTGAGAAGTGCTTGGAAGTTTTAAAGTTAAGTCACTGAGACAGTTTTACCATAGAGGGGAGTTTTACTACTCCCAGATTTGGAAGTGGGGCCCCCCCACTGCTTAGTCCTGTGCGTACCCTGGGACTGAAGCCTGAGAGTTTTGCTGGATCTGGGTTTGGACTGAGAAGGCCTGGAAGAGGCAGGAAAGGACCAATTCTAAGAAGGCCAATGCCTGCTAAATCTTGGAGGTTGTACTTGTAAGAAATCTTTAACAGTTTACATAGATTTAGCTTTTTCCTCCATTTTTTTAAGAACTTCTTCTGCCAGGCAGGTGGTCCTGATTTAAGGCGGCATCCAGTAATTTAGCTTTAACATGACCTGGCAAGGCTTGCTCCTTAAGCCAAGCATGCCTTCTAAGTACAGACCCAGTGACAGCAACCCTGCAAGATGCCTCTAGTGAATCAAAACCACATTGCAAAGTTTTCCAACCTGCTCAGCAGAATGCATTAAATCCTGTAAATCTTTATTTTCATCACAGTCAGGACTCAACATCATTTTCTGTTTAAGCAATCCAATAATATGCTGCTGATTCTTTAACATATGAAACTGGCAGTTTAAGGCCCAAATGGCCAAGGTTGCAGAAGTGTATACCTTCTTACCCCATCAATCCAGCGCCCTGGAATCTCTATCAGAAGGGGGTAGGATTTTTGGCAGTAGTGGCTTTAATGCCTTTGGGTCCCTGTGAAATGGTCTCAGGATCCCCAGTAGGATTTTTGCAAAGAAACATGTTGAGAGTCAGGAAAGTACAGTTTTGTACCTACCATAAATGTAGATGTTCGAGTGCTAATACAGCTGCAGTTATAACAGATGGGTTCTCCTGCCATCAGGCGGGTCCTCGGTCGGCCGAATTCCAAAGTCTAGATCCGGAGTCAGTTGTCATCGCTTCTTCCCCGACGTCAGTGCGACAGGGGTATAAAAGAACCAGCCGACACCATTTTCTTCAGTTTTTCTTGCCCCAGATGTCAGGTGCCCCCAGAAGGAAGGCAATACATAAAATTATGTAATAATGCAATGCAATATAATCAAAAAACAGTAGTTGCAAGCAAATACACCATAAAAGAAAACCCCTAGAGGGGAAGGAGGGAGGGAAACCTGGACTGCAGCTGTATTAGCACTCGAACATCTACATTTATGGGAGGTACAAAACTGTACTATGTTCATCGTGCATACAGCTGCAGTCATAACAGATGGGTAGAATCCCAAAGCTAAGAAAGGGGTGGTAGGCACTAGGTGGAACTAGGAGGAGCCAAAATGCCCTGCAAGACTGCAGTGGCAAACCCTGCTCTAGATTTGGAGTATAATGGTAGGTTGTAGTGCTTGGAGAAGGTATGCACAGAACTCCAAGTGGCTGCTTCCAAAATATCCTTGGTAGGTACTCCTCTGAGGAAGGCTGCAGAGGTGGCTGTGGCCCTGGTGGAATGGGTTCTAATGCCTGTAGGTACAGTTTTGCCATGAAAAGAATAGCAAAAGCGTATGCAGTGTGCTATCCATTTTGAGATTGTCTGTTTGGAAATTGGCTTTTCTTGAACTCCTACCGCATAGGCCACAAAGAGCTGTTCTGCTTTTCTGAAAGGCTTTGTTCTGTCCAAATAATAACGCAGTTGTCTGTGGATGTCCAAGGAATGTAGTAATCTCTCCCCCTTGTTTTGAGGATTAGGATAAAAAGTAGGTAAATGCATGGCCTGATTTAAAGCTACCCTAGATACCACTTTAGGTATAAAGGACGGGTTGGTTCGTAAGGAAACTCTGTCCTGATGGAAGATGATAAAAGGCTGGACAGCCATGAGAGCCTGTAGTTCTGAAACTCTACGAGCTGAAGTGATAGCCAGAAGGAAAGCTGTTTTCCAGGACAAATATTGCAAATCTGATGAGGCAGCTGGCTCAAAAGGAGGCAAGGTCAGTTTTTCCAGAATGAAATTAAGATCCCAAGCAGGTATTGGTTGTTTCCTTGGAGGTCTTAAATTCTTAGCCCCTCTGAGGAACTGTCTTAAGAGAGGGTGAGAGAATAAAGGTGGATCAGTGTTGTATTCTGCAGAAATGGCTGAGGCATGGATTTTGATGGAGGAGAACGAAAGTCCACTGCTTAGCAGTTCCGCCAAATATTGTAGTATTTGAGGTAAATTCAGTTTTCCAGGGTCCTGACCCTTTTTCTCATTCCAGACACAAAAACGTTTCCATTTTGCGGAGTAAGCTTTTCTAGTTGATGGCCTTCTGGCCTCCAAAATGACATCCTGCACCTCCTTGGAGAGTAGGGCCTGCTGTGATGCTAAGGAATCTTCCATGCGGCTAGATTGAGTGTTTTTAGCTGACTGTGAAGAGTTTTGAAGCTGTGCTGAGTCAGAAGAAGAGGCATTAGAGGCAGGGTCCATGGTGGGGAATGCGTCAGGCTCCTCAGGAGTGGGTACCAGTGTTGCCTTGGCCAGTCCGGAGCAATGAGGATCATCTTTGGTCTGTCTGCTCTGGTCTTCAATAGGACTTTGGGCAGCAGAGGAAGAGGTGGGAAGGCATAAACTGTCATTGATGTCCAACTGAAAGAGAGAGCATCCACTCTCCAGGCCTTTGGATGTTAGATCCTTGAGCAGAATTTTGTCAATTGATGATTTTTGTGGGAGGCAAAGAGATCTATGTCTGGCCTTCCCCATTCTTGGATTATTTCTGTAAAAACTTTTGGATGCAACTTCCATTCGTGTGTATCTGTCATATTCCTGCTTAGGTTGTCTGCCAGCGTGTTTTCCTTGCCTGGCAAGTACTGTGCTTGTAGTTCCATTTGTAAGCCCATGGCCATGTTCCAAAGTGACATGGCCAGTCTGCATAGGGGGTAAGAATGTGTTCCTCCCTGCTTGTTGATGTACCACATAACTGTGGTGTTGTCCGTTCTTATCAGTAGTTGACCTGGTTGTAGAAGGTCCTTGAAAGCTATAATAACATTTATTACTGCTAGCATTTCTTTTTGATTGATGTGAAGGTGCTTTTCTTTTTGGGACCATTTGCCCTGAATGCACTGGTCTGCCATGTGCGGCCCCCAGGTGTAGTCCGAGGCGTCTGTTGTGATGACTTGAATTGCTTGAGGCTTGCTGAATGGAAGACCTGTGTTTGTTTGACATGCTTGAGCCCACCACAGAAATTCCTTTTGCAGACATGGAATTAGTGGTATTATTGTTTCCAAACTGTGGCTGTGTTGAGACCATATGTTTTTTAGGTACCATTGTAGTTCTCATATGCAGCTTTGCACATGGGATTAGTAAGATGCAAGATGCCATGAATCCCAGAGCCTGCAGGATTTTCCTTGCAGTCAGCCTGGTGCAATTTGCCAGTGTTCTGAAGTATTGAATTAGTTGCCCCTGCTTCTCTGGCGTGAGGTAGGCCATCTGGGTGTTTGTGTCCAAATTGGCACCCAGGAAAATTATCTTCCGAGAGGGTATTAGCCTTGATTTCTCTTTGTTGACTGTGTATCCCAGAGAGTTTAATAACATTATTACATAAGCCAGATGTTTCAGAAGAATGTCCTTACTGTCCGCTTGGATCAGGCAGTCGTCCAAATAAGGGTATATTTGTATCCCTTGAAGTCTGCAGTAGGCAATTACTGATGCCAGGCATTTTGTGAATACTCTAGGCGCAGTAGATAAGCCAAAGGGCAATGCAGAGAATTGATAATGGGTTGAACCTGCAAGAAATCTGAGGTATCTTCTGCAATTTTGTCTGATTGGGACATGCAGGTATGCCTCCTTGAGGTCCAATGTTACCAGCCAAGACTCCTTGCCCAGCATGGGAAGAAGTTGCTGTAGAGTGAGCATCTTGAATTTTGGTACGAGTAGGAATGTGTTTAGGATGGAAAGATCCAAAATAGGTCTCCAATCTTTTCCCTTCCTTGGCACCAGAAATAGCCTGGAATAAAAACCTTGACCTTGTTCGTGTGTAGGCACCTCTTGAATAGCTTTCATGTTTATGAGATCTGAAATTTGCCTTTGTGCCTCTGCCCTTTGATTGTGTGGCAGGTTTGGCATGCCTCTCATTTTTGGAAGGGTATGAAAATGGAATTTGTAGCCTCTGTTTATAATGTCCAGGATCCATTTGTCCTTTGTGACATGCCAATTTTTTGAAAATAGTGCCAGCTTTCCTCCTAAGGGGGCTGCCATTTGAGACCTGGTTGGCATGCAAAGGGGAAAGTCATTGGGTTTGCTTTCTGAAAGATTGCGAGTTGTCCTCACCACCTCTTTGTGTAGGAGCTTGCCATTGTCTGCCTCTATACGATCCTTCTGATTGTCCTCTGCCTCTCAGGCGCCTGTATCTGCCTCTTTGGGGTCTGTCTGTGGCAGGAAAGGACCAGTTTTTGGAAGGCCAATTTCTACTAAAACGTGGGGGTTGAACCTGCAGAAATTCTTTCACAGTTTGCATTGATTTAGCCTTTTCCTCCATTTTCCGTAACACTTCCTCAGCATTAGCCCCAAATAGTACATCCTTTTGAAGAGGGGCGTCTAGTAATTTAGCTTTGACATGATCAGGCAAGGCTTGTTCCTTGAGCCAGGCATGCCTACGTATGACTGAGCCTGTAACAGCAGCTCTACATGAGGCCTCTAGAGCATCAAAACCACATTGTAAGGTATGTTTACCCACTTGTTCTGCACTATGCATCAAATCCTGTAACTCCTTCAAGTCTGGTTGTGCAGGTTGTGACATTTTACTTTTCAATTGTGATAACAAAAACTGTTGGTATTTTAGCATATGAAACTGACAGTTTAAGGCCCTCATGGATAAGGTAGCCGAGTTGTATACCTTTTTTCCCCACCTTTCTAAGGATCTGGAATCTCTCTCGGAAGGCAATGGATTTTTGGCAATGGAGGCCTTAACTCCCTTGGGCCCTTGTGAGATGGTTTCTAGGTCAGCAGCATGGCTTTTGTATAGAAATTGGTGTGAATCAGGAATCCTGTAGTACCTGTCAGGCTTAACTGGAGCTGGAGGTAGAGAGTCCGGGTTAAGGCAGGCCTTCGAGTAAACATCATCTAGGATGTCCAAGACAAGAGGTATAGCCAGAGGCCTGTGCTGGGGTAACAAAAGAAATTCCCTGAGCCTTTTCTTGGAATCTGAATAATCCTGGCCTTCCCAGTGGAAGTGTTCCCTTAAGGTATACAAAGTTTCCCCAAATGAGTAATCCTCAGGGGGGGATACAGAAGGAATAGACTCCTCTGCATCAGAGTCTTCAAAAGGGGAGTAAGACTGTTCCTGATCATCAGAGTGTTCTGAAATAATGGAGCCCTGATCAGAGGAGGGGGAATCTTCCTCCACTCTGGGCCTTTTGTCCGGAGGTGGCTGAGAACCTCTGATTAGAGTAATTAAATCCTCAGCCATTTTAAGCATCTGTTTCTTAGGCATGGGGCCTGGAGATGGGCCCTGTGTAGCTGGTCTCTTAGAGTGCATGGATGCTTTAGACTTGGTGAAAGCCTTGATGGAAAAAAAAGAGGAAGGTCTGAAGACACCTTGAGTGGAGGTGGACCTGTCCACATTCTGTGTTTCAACCCCAAGAGTGGCATCGGTATCTGTAGTCGGGGTGTGGGCCGAGGAGCCTGCGACCTCGGGTACAGGAGACACCGCTAAAGATGTGTCGTCGGTAATCAGGGGCTGCGTAGGCGCCTCGCTGAGAACCAGACCACGTGGAGTCGGCTTTGGCATGGTGTCGGTAGAGGCCGCGGACCTCGAGTGTCGGTCCTTGTCTTTGCGTTTTTTAGACAAAACCGGAGTCGGAGTATCCGACAACATAGTATAGTTAAATGCTTTCCCAAAAAAATGCTGGGCGAACTCCGCCCGACGCTTAATAGTGCGTTTGTTGAATGTAGCACAAAAGCGACAGACCGAGACGTTGTGGTCTGGGCCTAAGCAAGGAATACAGAGGGAATGGAAATCCTTATGCGGTATTTGCTTCCCACAAGAAATACAATTATTAACTTTGTCTGACATCGGTCTGAGGCAAGAAAAGTTTCAACGGGTACTTAGCTTTTAAGAAGACTTCGGTTTCCAAATTTTCGTAATCTCAGGAGCTGGCCGACCGGCACTTGCGAACTGCTTCTGCTTCGGGCACCGCGCGGCAAGAAAGACTGGGGAAAATGGTGTTGGCTGGTTCTTTTATACCCCTGTCGCACTGACGTCAGGGAAGAAGCGACGACAACAGACGCCGGACCTAGACTTTGGAATTCGGCCGACCGAGGACCCGCCTGACGGCAGGAGAACCCATCTGTTATGACTGCAGCTGTATGCACGATGAACATCCCTGTAATATCTATCAAGTTTTCTGGGAGCAGAAGGTAAAGAGTCAGGGGCCAGGCTAGATTCTGAAAAGGCATCATCAACAATGTCTAGTACAGGAGGGATAGCTAAAGGCCTGTGCTGGGGCAGGAGTAAGAAATCCCTAAGCCTCTTTTTAGAATCACAGAATTCCTGACTTTCCCAATGAAAATGCTCCCTAAGAGTATGCAAGGTTTCACCAAAAGAGAAATCCTCTGGGGGAGATGCAGAGGGAATACAGTCCTCAGCATCAGAATTCTCTTAGGTAGATAAGGGTAAATCCTGGTCAACAGAGTAAACAGAAATTTCAGAATCCTGGTCAGAAGTATCAAAAGCAAACTCAGTCCTAGGTCTCTTAGAGGGGGAAGGTTGGCTTCCCCTGATTAAATAAGATCTTCAGCCATTCTTATCATTTGTTTTTTAGGCATAGAGGCCTGACCATGTGGGTCTGGGCGTCGGTTTTCTCAGCATGGTTAGAGATTTAGGCCTTGAAGAAAAAGATGGCGTCTGTTTGATATGCAAGTCAGTAGGCCTGAATACACCCTCAGAAGCCAGTGCCTGCACAGCGGCTCCGGACCCATCCAAGTTAGAGACATCCTCAGGTTCCACAGTTGAAGCATCGCGCGGCATACCGGACTCCGAATGGGTCTCAGTAGAGGCCTGCGAATCTAAAGTAGTGGGTATCAGGGGGCTGCGAAAGCGCCTGAGTACCGGCAAACTGGCAACTGGCTTAGGAAGAGAGTCACCGGCAGCTTTGGACCTAGGCGGCCTGTGTCTGTCTTTATCTTTGCGTTTTTTGGAATGTCGGTAGTCGGATGGCTTACCGAAGACATATCTGGATAATTGAACCGAGCACCAAAATATTTAGATTCGAAAATATACAGATGACGGATAGTTTGTTGCTTACATAAGGCACAAAACCAACAGCGAGGTACATTGCGGTCAGGGCCTAGGAAAGGAATACAGTACGAATGAAAATCTTTAGGAGGTATTTGCTTTCCACCAGAAATGCAATTATTTACTTTTACTGACATCGGTTTAGAGCAAGAAAAAGTTTCCCCGATGGGGTACCTAGCTTTATTTGAAGACTTCGGTTCTGAAACTCAAAAATGAAAATTTCAGGAGTCGGCCGACCGGCACTTGCGACCTTGCCTTGCTTCTGCTTCGGGCACTATATATATATATATATATATATATATATATATATATATATATATATATATATATATATATATAAACACACACACACATATATATATATATATATATATATATTTATTTTTTTGCTTCCCATTAAGGGGGAACCTGACATCTGGGGCAAGAAAAACTGATGTAA